>NC_135077.1:17257500-17480000 GCF_051107435.1 Chaetodon auriga
TGATGACAGTTCAGGAAGAATTCCAGATTAAGATGTAATGCTGTGCAGACGCTCTGCTTCATCATGGATTTGTATGATTGTGTGTGTGTGCGACATCTTTCACCCTGCAAACACATGAGAGTGGGTAGCTCTTTGTTGTTGGGGCTGTTTGCTTGAGAGTGCACGATGGCTTTGCTGCATTTAAAGGTGAGTGTGTGTCTGCAAACCAGCTGCTGTGAAGCATTATGAGACCGTTGTTAAGATGTTAAGTGATGTTTCGTCTGTTTTTGATGCCTTACACATAGATTACTGTACGCCTAGACATAAGCCTATTACAGAGGGGTGTGTGTGTGTGTGTGTGTGTGTGTGTGTGTGTGTGTGTGTGTGTGTGTGTGTGTGTGTGTGTGCGCGCGCGCGCATCCAAAACATATGGCAGAATATTTGAAGGGGTGTGTTTGTGTGTATGTGCATGTGTGCGCTCTCTGCTCTCAGTGCTGCCAGTTTGTCTGCCTGAAGCTTCCTGTCATGTCTCACTTGTAAAGAGAGATTTTGTGGAGACATGTTTAGTTTTTGGTATCGACCCAAATTGTCTTCATCTCCAAGTATTATAAACTGTCCAGTGCCAAAAACTGCCATTGATCATCTGATCAGATTTATAATTTTGTTTATTTATTCTCCTGATTGTAATGATTGTCTTTTGTTGTGCTAATAATGGTTGTTTGTCTCAGACATTCACGTCAATAATATCTTGTCAGTTTTAGACTTTTTTATGCATGTTAATTTCCTCATTTAACATTTGAACACCTTGGCTTCTTCTGTTCATTGAAAAATGGTTTTGATTATCTTGTAAAAATAGATTATACTTCTCAAAGCAACAGTTTTCATTTAAGGAAGTTTTTAAGTAAAAATACCAAATATTCTCTTGTCCTAGCGTCTCAAATGAGACAATTATGCTGCTTTGCTTTATGTGTATGAAAGCAGAGAAAGGCCACGCTTGCAATTATGTTTTTTTTTTTTTTTTTTTAATGCCATCATTTGAGATCACAAGTTAAATATTTTGCCATCTCGCAAAACAAAGTGTGACTCGGGGAGGATTCAATGCTGAACAGTAATGACCTTGAAGGCTAAAATCAGGTGTGATCAAATGAAGCAGACGCTCACTGTTGAGTTTGCCATAATTACCTCATGATTTTGAAAAAAGTCGTTCTGTTGGGATAAAAAAATCTCATTATCTCAAAATCTGCATTTTGTTTTCTCGAGACACTGAAATCAATGAACTTGTTATCACGAGAAAACAAGCTGTGTTATCTCAATAATTTGGTCATTGTAACCATAAGACAATAGAAAATAATTGCAAACATGGCTGTTCTCATCTTCTGTATATCTGATATAAACCTGAATATCTTTGGTTTTACGACAAACAAGCAGATTGATCATGTCACCTTCAGTTCTATGAGATTGTACAGACATTTTTCTGTATTTTCTGTCATTTTAAGCACCAAACGATTAATCAATTAACTTAGAAAATACTTGTCAGATTCATCGATATTGAAAATAATGGTTTGTTGCAGCCCTACACAAAGTCAATGACCGTTATTGTGTGGATTTGGTGGTTGAGTGGGAAGTGTGTTCATTTTGCGTAGTTTTAGGTATATAATTAAAATGTGGGCTCATTGAATGCTTCAGTTTGTATTTGGAATTTGTATTAACTGTATTTCTTAGTGTTTGTGTCTACTGTGTGAGTGCATCTCTTCTTTAGTATGAGGTTATTTTTTGTGCATAATCTCTGATTAGAAAAAAATGAAGGTGTCAAAAATAGTATTGCTTTGTCATCTGCACAGAAACTCGGGTATCACTAGCTTTGAAAAGCCTCAAATGATACCCAGCTCGAGCCCAGTTGTTTGTCATTGTTTGAGCCAAACCCCAGCAGAGCCTGCGCTCACATTGGGGGGCATTTCAGAAAGCTTAAATAGGAATTATAGCTGCAGTGAGGTAATGGAACGACAGCTTGAAAATCTATGGGATGCCAGCTTGACAAATGCTAGATTTAAAGTTATCGCCTGCTTAACTTGCCACAAAACTTCCTTTCAGTCCTTCGATGTGACAGAGAAAGACAGGATTACACAGAGTGAAGAATGCAGTAAAACACAAACCCAGTCAGCTGAGCGCCTCTGCACCAGTCGATTTGTATTCTGCAAGCAGCAGGCGGCTGGTGGCTGTTGCTATTGTTTCGTTGACTTCAATATCAACTTATTGGAAAAACAAAAAAAACATTGTCGTACAATTCACACATGCATAGACACACACTGCTTTCTCTCAGGAACACACACGCCCAAGAAATGTACTGCAGTGTCTCTGATGAAATTGCCAAACGCTCACTTTGGTGTGTGCGTGTGTGTGTGCGGGCAGGTCCATCTCGGGGTTGGTTCCAGCGCTCCAAGGTGCTGCAGATTCAGGCGTGTTTGCGGATGGTCATGGAGTGGGCGAGCAGGTCCGGTCTGGGACATCTGGCCGACAAATTCTTCACCAAGCTCAACAGCACTGTATCCATACTGGCCACACCCCCACAACAGCTCACACAGGTACCACACACACACACACACACACACACACACACACACACACGTTCAACAAGAAGACAACAGAGCTGTTGTTCATGGGGCAAGTCACTCTGATCAGCTGTTGATTGATAACGTCTTGATAACACGGCATCTCACCTCCTGTGGCTGCCTGGCTGTGTTAAAGAGAACCTCCCAGGATTTCTGTTTCATTTCTCCTCTTCTTATTTTCTCCTCTGCTTCTTCTCTGCGTGCAGTTGAGCTGGCGAGCTTTGTCCAGTGAGCATCCGACTCTGAAGCCGGTCCAGCTGCACCGGATCCTAACCCAGTACCAGCTCACAGCAGAGATAGGCCCCGTACCAACATGGCAACCCAGCAGTGAGGACGAGGCGTACATATACAGAACAGGTACAGGTGTGAATTTATGGGTGAGTTTATTTAGAATTGAGCAGATCACAGCCACATAAAGCCCTCGTGTTGAGCTCAGCGTGATGCTGTAGCCTGTACGTACTGACATGTTTAAAGGCTCAGAAATGTCTTTTCCTTATAATTACTGATGTTTCATATCATATCAGATACAAGTTATTATTCAAAGCAAAGTGTTCTTAAATTCCTTTAAATGTGTGGACGGGATATTCAAGCTGAAGGTCGTCTGTCTAATGCTGCATTCACATGCATTCAGGCAGGTGGTAAATAGGCCTGATGATTTGTTGCTTTGGTGAGAAAAAGAATGGAATGACATATATTTAGATTCATTTCACATTCACACACATTCATTTCCAATTTTGACAGTGAACTTGGTGCAACTGGTGTATGCCTCGTTTATAAATAAAACCCTTTCTCTTTGTGTGAGGGAGTCACATCAGGTTGTCTTTCGTCATCTAGCATCTGCCTGAATCCACGTGAATGCAGCTTAATGCTAAAAGGGCTGTAGAGCAGCTTCTTCCTGGAGGATGTTATTGACGACAGTTTCAAATGAATGACACATGGACATTTGATTAGTTTACATTTTGAAGGGATTTTGCTGTTTGTGATGATCAGAGATCAAATACAGGATCAATATGTTTACCTGCACAGTGTCCTGGTTTGCATCATTCAGGATATCACATTTACAGTAAATAGGACGTAAGAAAAAAACCCTGCTGATTAATATCTTTGTGAACTCGCTCTCTTATTTCTGTATCGACCGAGTTTCCTCAACAGTTGACAATGAACCTAGTTTGGTTTCTGACCGTCTGAACGCTGCTGTACTTAAAACTGTTGGAATTGGCTTCTCCATGTGTCCTCCACATAACCAGTGTCAGACGCTCATTTCAGCATATACGATAGATCATTATCATGTATAATTGTGATGCACTCATGGCAAAGAGTGATCAGAGGCCTGGATGAGGGGTTCAGATGCCTTTTATAGAGAAGTTTGGGACATTAAATTTGAGAAAAGTGGTGTTTTCTCAAATTTAATGTCACAAACTTTACATTAACTAGCAGCCCTAGTTAGCTTTAACTTGCTATCCTGTAGAGAATTTTTGTCCTCATGGAGTTTTGGGTGTGAAAGCTGCAAACCAGAAAGAGTGAGAGGCCGATGGAGCAGCAATCCTGGATCAGGCCTTTAATGTTGTGCATGCGTATAGATGAGTTAACATCAGTGTGTGTGTGTGTGTGTGTGTGTGTGTGTGTGTGTGTGTGTGTTCAGTGGACCTCCTGGAGAGCTTTGAGAACCACCCTCCCATAGTGCTGCCCAGCGCCGGCTTCAGAGTGGACCTGGACGGCGAGTGCGTAGAAGACAGCATCTACAGACAGCTGCTCTACGTCCGCCACTACCTGTGGGGGCTGCGCACCAAGACGCAAACACACGGCAACACTCCCGGCGTGCACACACACTCCAACGGAACCAACACAGCTGACTGGCCCGATGTTCAGGTCAGAAAGACTCACACACACACACACACACACACACACACACTGTCAAATGCACACACCTAGAAGTAATCCAGGCCATGTGCCTCAGCAGCTGTGGTTGTTGAGGAGTTCCTCATAATCCCATAAATGAAAGACAAAAAACCCTCTACTCCAGCCAACCCGCACACACATACACACACTCCCTCACAGAAACCTAGACATGGTTAAATCATGGTTAATCTGATTAGTCTTTAGGCTGTCTAATTAGTGGGAACGGCTGACTAGACCATAATCCTGAGTGTTAATGCACCCTCAAATGCACACATACACGCGCACACAGAAGCACATATACATTCACAAATATGTCCAATGGTAAATCTGTCTTTAAGATAATCATGCAACTCCTTAATCTTACTCTTTAATTGGTTGTTATCGAGGAGCAACACTGTTTGTGCACTGCATCAGAACACTTTTCATAGGCCAACGACAGCAGGAACATTCATTTTCCTTCCATTTTCTAATCACTGCATCCTCACTTTACACCTCATACGGTCTTCTCAAGTCTTTCTGTCCAATCCCGACACAGAGGGAGTTGTTGCCTCCAGCCCACAGCAGCCCCCGCTCTGGGGGTCCTGGGGACGAGGTGACGGCAGAGACAGGAGAGGAGAGAGGACGGGACAGACCGCCAGGCCAATCACACACACACAGTCTCAGAAGGAACGGCACCATCCACCACCCTCGAGCAGCAAATCCAGACCCGTCCTGCCTCCTGACCCCTCCCAACACCCCGCTGTACCCAGAAGGAGGAGGAGGAGGAGGAGGAGGAGGGCCGATCGTAGGCCCAAACACCCAGACTAACGGCTGCACCGGCAGAACGGTGGCAGAATGTAAAAAGACCAACGGACTCATCGCCAACGGACTGGAGGGTAGGCTGAACAATATACAGGGGGTGGACAAAATAACAGCAACACATGAACACTGTAATGGAATCTGGTCTGGCATTAAAAAGTCACCACTGTGTGGTGTAATCAACACCTCAGACAGACCGAACATTGTATGAGTCACACAAGTAGGATTTTTCTGTGTTGGGCCATTGTATTAAATCATATATTGTGTGGTGTTTTTCTTATTTTGTCCACCCCAACTGTGCAGTTTTAATTTTTCAACCTTGCTGTTCATCATGCGCAGCATTAGAGATACCTCAGCTCAGGGAATCTGCCCCTGCTGGGTGCTGATATGGTACCAGTGCCACCTTTTCCCCACATTTCAAATCTGTATTTTGCACTGCAGCAGAACATGTTTTTATGTCAGGTAACTTGAGGCCAGGCTTCACTGTGGAAACACTGCATTGTATTTGAATTAAAGTGTATTCAGTGTTGATCGGTCACATCATGGCCTTCTGCTTAATAATTCATTTCTTTTCAGTGTTTTGTATTTCCTACACACATGTATTATCAGTACACAATATACAGTATGAAGACTGCATAAATACCAGTGCTGCACAGTATGCAGCACATGCATGCTATCATGAAGATAAAGCTGTGAGCATCACGATCAAATTCCCACTGGAATGAATTAAATTGAAAAATGATAGCAGGAGACACTTACAGGATGTGTGTAAATAACAACTGCACAAAACTGTTTTTATTAACGGATTTAAATAATCGGGATTAACGTTAAACAGTAAAACAATAACAAAGGATGTAGTTTGATGACGTCACCAAATAGTGTGGGATCATGGGAGTTGCTGTCTTCATTGTTACACAGCGTCCATCATCCTTGCTGATGAAGGATGAAGGTCTCTGTGTTGATCGTGGGTCAGCTCTGTGCCTCTCGTTAGCTCGATCTCTCCTCCTGTGCCGTCTTCATGGTGGACTGAGTGTGACGTCTGCAGGCTGTCTGTCAGAAGCACGTTTGTGTGTCAGATTACTTCTGTAGCTGCATTGTTGCATGCGTCTCGTATCTGTGTGTGTCCGACCCATAGCGAGACCCTGTGTGTGTTTCTGTGTATGTGTGTGTGTGTGTGTGTTTTTGGGTGTCCGTGTCCTCTGCAGGGTGTATTAGTGGGTGTGAGTTTCCTTTCCCTGTATCCTCCCCTGGCGCCCCTCCCCTTCCTGATGACTTGTGTGTGGTGTTTGTAGTGGAACTGGACAAGGGACCCTACGGACTGGGCATGGGACTCATAGACGGCCTGGTGAGTAGACAGAAGCTTGAAAGCAGATTTTACATTTGATCTTAGCGGTCAGTCCAGTTTCGAGCACTGTGTCTTTGTCTTTGTGATTCTGGGGCTTTACTACAACACAAAAACACAAAACCCTTTGCCTTGATATTGATATAGACTGATACGATGGGACTATTTTGGAAATGACAGTTCATGAATATAATTAGTGATGCTGATGTGATGACCAAACCGGATTTATTTTTGCAATGACACCTTCATTCAATTTCCTATGAATGTTCTCAAGAGTGTACTCAAACATCACATAATACATACCGAGAAACTGTACACATACACATAGACAGGGGTGCACGAAACTGGTACGCATGAGCACCAAAAACCAGAAATGTTTAACATCTCACATACATACTGTACACACTGTCACACATGTCCCTCCTGCAGCACACTCCTCTCAACGCTCCAGGCATTTACATCCGGACTCTGATCCCTGATGGACCTGCTGCCTCCGACGGCAGACTGAGGATCGGAGATCGCATCCTGGCTGTGAATGGGACCAGTCTGATAGGAGCAGACTACCAGAGGTACAGACAATGTTCCAGTGATACGAGTTAGTGATACTGACATTAGTGACTGACAGAGTGAGCAGTCCTCCCACAGTGTTAACCGTGCTATTAAGTCAATTGATCAGTTGGATTGATTGAAGTGAGCCCAGACTGTGACGCTCCTTCATCCTCAGTGTTTTTGCTGAGCTTCATGTAACTGGACTCCTGTCTTTCTCTCTCTGCTGTGCTCCTCGCAGCGCGGTGGATCTGATTCGTCTGGGAGGAGGTCGCCTACGTTTCCTGGTAGCCAAGTCCGACCCCGACGTGTCCGAGAAGATCAGTGCCTCCTCCTGCTGACCGCCTCTGAGGCAGGACAGCGAGACGACGAGCAAGACGGATGTGTGCGCCGATGAACAGGGTACACACAAACACGCACTCCACGCATACATACGCGGCATGAAATGTGAATGTGAAAAACGAGCGTCAGCACAGCACAAAGCCAAGCAATCAAACTGGAGATAACACTCCAGGACTCCACTCCACAGCTGCCAGACCCGCTTCCCTCACGCTGACTCTTACTGGGTTTGTGTGACAGACAGAATTTGTAACCCACTACGACATCAAAGGAATACGCTGCGAGGAAAGTTGCCTAATTAATCAGCGTTTGAGGTGGGCGAGGTCTAAGCAGCCAGTCTGCGGTCTGATGTGGTTTAAAGCACAGTAGATTATAAGGTTTTATTTCTCTCCTGTCAGCCTTCGGAGCATGTGTGCACATCGGACTTTTTCCACCTGTTTTTACAGTCATTTGTATGATATTATCAGACATGGGTATGGTGAAATAGCTGCCCAGCTGTCAGACAAAGGGACTGAAAATGTACTTTTCAATCCTAGTGGAGACAGCCTCGGTGAACACTGGATGTCTGGCGCTGCTTTTAGAGTGTTTTATAAACCAGCTCCCAAAGCACCATCACCGTCTGCTCAACGGACTAAACGGTTGGGTATGAATGTTGACTTTTGTACTGGAGAGCGGGTGAAAGAGCAGAGGAAGCAAACTCGTACTCGTACAGCCGAACTCTCCCATTTCGCATCAAACCTCATCACTGGACTTTACCTCCGCTGGATGTGGATGAGCCCTCATGCACAGGGGATGTGCACGTGATTCACCAAGACGACATGCTTCACTGCAGAGTTTCTGCTCCCTGTGTGTATAAACCACATTTCTAATGTGAATATGTGCTGTATTTATCTGGTTAAGAGGTGTAAATAGTTGTTTGTAAATATTTAACACATTGTTTGAACGTTCAAAAGAGAAACTGCATTCGGGGAACTCCTCAGTCATTTTTTCTGAGATATTACTGAAACCCATTGATGGAACAGAAGGAAATACAGGTACGGGTTGTGAATTTTTCTAAATTATTTATTTGTTTCAGTCCCATGAACAGAAGTATACCTTGTGTGCTGCAGAGATGCTTATTTCTGTTCACACTGCTCGATTTTGTGGTGAAAAGGTAACTAAACCCAAATTACTACAAGTGACATCTCGTGGAATGTGGCCACAGTGGACAGTTGTGTTTTTGGTCTGAGATTTCAGACTTCTGCAGAGGTGAATGTCACCTGTTGGTGAGTTGTTCACTGACAGCAGTTGTCTCTCCAGACAGAGCGTCCCTGTTGCTCTGGATAATCTCTGCCTTCGCTTAGGTTTTTATAAGGATCCTTTCTTTGTGGATTATCCAGAGTAACAGACATTTTTTCCTGGAAAAAGATGTCGCTGATGATTTTTTTAAAACAACTTTTTTACTGCTGTGAGCAGAAAACAACAGAAATCTCAGTGGTATATCTAAAAATCTAGAGCAAAACCAAACCTGTCTGCATGGCTGCACACCAGATAGAACAGGAGAAAATGAGGTCCAGCTAGAACAATAACAGGGCACTTTTTCTGAAGTCCTTCACTCAAAGACTGGGTCATTACAGAAAACAAAAAGCCACGCGCAGTCAGCTTGATGCTGCTCGGCCTTCAGTTCTGACCTCAGCTCTGTAGAGCCCCCTGGGATCTGGATCAGCGACCCTGTGCCAGCCTGTGAGCAGTGAATGAAGACAACGCTGCACAGCTGCAGCTCGAGATGTTCACCGAACACGAGAAAAGGCTGTGACACGAGGAGGTGAAGGACTGCAGGACAACTGCTTGTAGTGTTTCCTGGAGCCCAGCTTGTTCCGTCAGGCCAAAGGTCAAAACCCCCAAAAAGACTGAATTTGGAAGCATATTAAAAAAAGAAACCCACATGCAGTATTTGAGAAACTAGTGAGAATGACCAAAAGGGTGTGACTGTTGACAGTTGTTGGTGTTTTCCTGTTATTGTTACGGTGCTGGTTATTTTAATCTATTTACACAACGTTGTTTCCTTTTCTCCCCATCAGCTTTGGTTCCCTCTCCACTTTTGATTCTGGGCATTTCTTTGCAGTAACATTTTATTTCTGTACATTTTAAGGTTTGTCTGACACTGGTCTCATGCATGTCTGCTCTCCTCTGATCATTATTTATACTCTTAAAAACGATGGTACTTAAGAATAAAGGTTGTTGGATACATTGTTGGATGCTGCATTGATACACCAAACGGCTGACACACCTGCTCACATAAGAGACGACAGTGAAATTCTTGAGTCAATGAGGAATTTTAATTTGTGCTACACATTTTTAACAAATCACAAAAACAGGAACATTTAAAAATACATATACTTCTCTATTTCCAGAATGTTTACGTATTGATGACAGCTGTTTTTACACATAGCAAAATATTTTTTCTTTTTTCCAAAATAAGAAAAAAATACCTTCTAAATAGCTTTGTCATTTAGCAGATAGAGCAGCATACAATCATTACGCATATTTTTTTGTTTGTTTTTTTCTAATGTGCAACAACAATCACTGAAACCTTGCGCAAATTGTGCCTGATTGCCAGCTAAAAGTGAGGCCCGTGCGGAGCCGTTCGGAAAAGCTAAAGGCAGAGTGAGAATGAGAAGAGAAAGGGGGAGAAAGTGCTGGAGAATATCTAATTAAGGCAGTGTCTGTGGCAGGAATTGCCGACAGCTTGATGCCTCTGTAGAGACAGCAAAGACAGAGACTGCTCACGGGGGAGAGGGAGAGAGGTAGACTGGGAGGAAAAGAAACAAAAAATTATGCGTTTCTGAGAAACTGAAAGCAAAAGAGTGGGGAGTCAAGAGTAGAAAAGATTTCAAAAGTACCATAGAGAAAGAGAGAAAAAAGACGAGAGCAGTTGAAGTCTGTGGTCACGTGTTGGTCCCGCCCTTCCCCTGATAAAACGTCACCATTGTAGTGTTGCCGATCGTGTGCTGTTAAAGAAGCGCCGTGTTAACAATCTAAAAAGGTAAAGCTGTCTAAAGGTTAAAATAAATGACAAAAAAAAAGTTGAAATATTTAAGGCTTTAAGGATTATTACAATAATGCTTTTCTGTGCTAAGACAAACAAAACTGTACGCACAGGCTGTTGCATTTCTCCTTTTACCAACTACTGAAACAAGGAAAAAAAATTAAAACAATCAATTTGTCTACATTAGGTTAGCTCCACTTCAATCAACTCCAAATAGTTGCCTCTTTTTTGCCCTTCTCTGCTCCAATCACCCAGATCACCCTGAATCTGAGGAGCTTCACGCTGACAAACTGAGCTGAAGTGAAGCAAGAGCTGCTCAGCCCTGGTTTGTTATTCCTGGATTTGCTCCCGTCTCTTCTTCCAAAATAATATCCTCGTCTTTGTGCTTTACAGAGAAGGCAAGAAGAGACGCCTCGCGTTCTGGTCTAGGCCTCAATGTTAACGTCTTCCTTTTCTCATGGTGTGTTCACACAGAAAGCCAGTTTTCACCCTGCGTTACTCTTGCACGTTTGACAGCAGGATCATTTGTGTTTATTTGCCCCAAACAGCCAGAGTACCTTATTGTACATAAGCCATAAGACAGCAAGCAACAGCAGGCACTCGGGATGTGTGGAACTCACCATTAGGGGTTCCCGACAGTGGGGGTTGGGGGATGGAGAGCATTGCAGTATTTCTTTTCAGCATTACATACTGCGATATGAAAAAATAGATTTTCAGACTGCTGAAATGATAAATCGTGCAGCCCTACCCACCAGAGACTCTGGTTCTTTCTGTTCTGTCCCTCCAGTCTCTCTTCTTTTGTCCCGGTCCTCTCTTTGCTTCCCCTCCGGTCAGCACTCAACATGAATGAATACAGACTAATTACAGGACATTGTAACCCGACAGCGGAGGTCGGCACCTTGGCGGCTCGCTGCTGCAGAGGGGTTGAGACGCAAGAGTGAAGATAAATCCACTTTTTAATCCCAGAAGTTTAAAAACTAAACACTGAGCTCTCCTCCCGTCGGTTAACGGCTCAGGATTGGAGGAAAATCCGGCCTGAGTCCGGGCGTTTACATCACCAGATGCTCCTCTAGAACCCCCCGACGAGCAGCAGCTCTGTCCCTCCGCTCGGCCTGTCCTCCCACACAACCCTGTCTGACACAGGCAACACGCCTGAGACTGTCCTCAAGCTGAATATTTTCAACTCGCATGAAAAATTTGCTTTGCTTTCTGTGTGAACAAACCATAAGAAAGACAACCCGTTTTCACTTTAAGGATTGCCTTAAAAGAATACAATCATATTCTTAACAGTCTCCCAGTCCCTGTCAACCTGGTCTGAGCACATGCAGCCAAGTCCTCTCACTTCCTGTCCACGACTGTGAAACTAATACATCAACTCTGATCATCACAGTTTCTTATGTTAATGCCGGCCATTTCAAGTCTCTGAACACACTTTCCGTGGTTTTAAATCAGGCAGTGACTCTAATCAGAAGTGCAGGAGAGGTGAGTTCTTTGGCCTGAGAGTGGAAAGGTCGTATTTGAGATATTATACAACATTCACGTGGTAAAAGTAGTGCTGAAATGATTTTCATATGCATAATGCTGTCATAAGCTTAAAGGACGCTGTGCCAAACGTAAATAAAAACAGATTTCAATCATTTGTAAACAAACAGTTTTACAAAGTGTTCCTGAGCCCATGTTGTGATCTCCTTTATCCAATCATGTGTTCACAAAGTGGTGAACCTCGCTCCATCCTCGCTCGTGAACGACTGAGCCTTTTCAGGATGCCCCTTTCATACCCAATCATGACACTATCACCTGTTACCAATCAACCTGTTTACCTGTGGAATGATCCAAACAGGTGTTTTTGGATCATTCCACATCTTTCCCAGTCTTTAGTTGCTCCTGTCCCAACTTGTTTGAAACGTGTTGCTGCATCAAATTCAGAATAAGCAGATATTTACAAAGAAAGGGATGAGGAAATGATTAAATTCTGTTTTATTTATGTTTTACACAGCGTCTGAACTTTTTTGGGAATCTGGGTTGTACTTTTTTGTGTCGTCAGTGAATGGCAGATTGCATTAAAAAGAGTGTAAAGCTGAAAAAGTCCTGAAAGGTTTGCTTTGTACATTCAGAATGTATTTGAAAGTTTTCATCTACTTTTGACCAAAATAACCTCATGATTGAATTCCCTTCTGTCCAGAGAGGCTGCCTGTACATGTTGTGGCCATGTCGGCCGCAGTCATATCAAACGAGTATAAAAGGCGAAGCAGTTAGGGGACGAGGAGGAGGCTGTCCATTGGGTACCTGGTGAGAGGCCCTGGCTTTTACTTCCTAGGGTCGTGGGTCTGTGATGTCATGGCAACGATGACAGGCTGCTGGGCAGGCGTGACTTGATGCTGAGCAGATTCAGTCAGACCCTCGTCCTCCATCTTTGGCCGCTTGGCCTGGGGCTCGCCTGGCTGCTCAGCTAAAGTTTCTGCAGTGGGCTGTCTGCTCACCAGCACTGGAGGGGAGCTGGAGGCCTGCGCAGCCAAGATCTGGAGAGGACTACTCAGGCCTGGAGAGGAGTAATAAGAGAAGAATAAAACTTAAGGGGCATAAAAAGCTCAAAGTCTTAATCTGCTCCATGTAAATTAACACTTGTATGCAGACTGCACACAACATCAGTGTGTTTCCCTCCAACATTCATCACGGTGACTGGTCACTGTGTGTGGCAGCGACTGCTGAAAAATCTTACCAGATGCATTAGCGAGGCTGGTTGCGGTGGAAACAGCAGCAGTGGTATGTTTGCCATTCTGGGTAACAGGACGAACAGGAAGTTGATGTAAACCCGGGGTGAGGTTCCTCCCTTCCCCGCCCTGCACTGCACTGTCCACAGTCTGGATCACTCGCTCTCTGTTCAGCTGGGTTTCTGCTCCAAACACAAACACACCATTCCAACATGAAAACACAAAACTAACTCACCGTTCACGAAGAGCACACATATGATCAGTCTGCCGAATCTCAAAAAGCAAACATTAGAAGTAAAGCACCGTGAGACAAACAGCCGGTGGTGCTGATTTTATACAGTTGAAAGGAAATGATTGTCATGATTATGCAAAGTGATCGCAGTCAGCTCAAATAATGGAGATTAGGCAATAACTGTGACAGGCCTACTCATCCCATGACCCTGAACACAGCATGAGTAAGAGTGCGCACAGGCTTCATGCTGGACTAAAGAACAATGAATTCATTTCTGTGTTCATTCTTCTTTGAATTAGTTCCTTTATTTAAACTTCTGAGGATGACCCCTTGCTCCTGCGTAACCGATAACTCAAGCCACTGACTGCCAGTGTCAGCTTGTGGTACGTGAGCATGCTCAGTGACACTAGAAATATCAAACAGAAGGAACTATATGCCTACGTAAAGTAGTAAGTGATGCATGGTCCAGTCCGTATTGATCTGTAGTTCAATTTGGATCTAGACCTCGGTTCGGACTTTGAGAAGACCCGGCTTCGATCCACGGCTCCAGACTGCAACCACTTAGTCGCATGTTGCAACCATTTTTGGAGACAGTGCTTTGTTTGTGTGTTAGTAGAGAATCCAGCCTGCAGTGCAGTTCATAAACCTCACTGATAAACCAGAGAGCTGGGCTCTGGGTAGCACTGGGCTTAGACATTTTGTCTCTCTGTCCCCGCAGAATACAGTAGATTAAAGCACTATCAAATTAATACTCTGCCAAACCTCCATATTTCAGAGCAAGCTCCGGCTGCCAGATCTATTTTATGATCAAGAGCAACCGTGTGACCAAATCAAAGATCCTATTTTACAAATAGCCCCAAAGTGTCACTACGTAGCAGTAATAGCAGTTACCTCATGACCTCACTCCAGGGGTCTGACCCTGATGTCTGATGCTTGGATTCAGTGGGATGCTTGGAAAAACTTCCTCTAAAATACCTCAATATTTATGTGTGCAACTAATGCATATGACAATAAATGGAGAAAAGAAAGCAAAGCCTCTTTCCCACCAGAAATACCCTATGTACTACACAAACAGCCTGTATCCTAGTAAGAAAGGGGAAAACACTACAGACAGCACACACTTTAAACACTTTATCAACTGATGGCCTTTATAATATCTGTTTTTAGGAGGTGCTGCAGCCCCCCTTTAAAAAATGACTTTCTCTTAAAGCACTACATCCACTTCTTACCAAAGCATTTATCAGTAATACAGTTAAGATGGAAAAAATATAGAACTGTGTTGTTTTGTATGTGGATTTAAGTGGTGCTCAGTAGGGAGCACCAGTGCTACTACTGGAAAAGGTTAGTCTGGAGTCCTTAAATCTGTCATTGAAACTGATAAGCATCTGATCACTCAGTGCGGTTCAGTCCATCCAGCACACTACCGATAAAACATGTGGGTGCTAAAAGCAAACCAGCACCATCTTACACATCCTCAATATACTGCAGAAAACAACAACAGAGTGTGGCAAGTTGTACCTCTGAGCTCACTGTTGCCCTCTGGTCCTCCAACAGAGGGGGCGCTGTATCCATTCGGAGGGTTGGAAGTTAGAGGGACGCTGGTAACTACCCGCACCGTGGTCACAGAGGACTGAGGGGGGCTCTGGAGCAGGTGAATGGGCTGGACTTGGCCACCACCACCTGCAACTAAAGCAAGGGCTTTTCCCGGGCCTGAGGGCAGGATTGTTGGGTGAGGGGGTGCAGCCATGATGACATGCTGAGCACTGACTGGAGATCCTGCACACAAACAGATGAAGACAACAATCTCATATAGTTTTATAGTGGCTTTAAAAACTACATGTGTGCGTCTTTTCATGTGTTTTGCATGTAAAGATGTGCACCTTTGTGCAGGCTCACCTGGGGCACTCTGAGAGTACCTATACTCGGGCACAGATGCCAGTTTGTTAGCGAGCTGTTCATGGTGGTCATGGGAGATAGGAGAGCCCTCCCTGCTCAGACACTCAGGGGTCTGCAGCCCACTGGATGGAGGAGAAAGAAGTCCTTGGTGGGTCGGGGATGCAGGAGCACTCCTGAAAAATAAAAGATGAGGGAAAGAGAGAGACCAAAGAAATCAATGAACACATCAAGAGACATCTGCTAACATACAGAGCTCCCTCACTGCCAGCACCTTCTGCTGAATATATTAACCTAGAAATTAGACTTACTTTGTTCTATCCAATCAAATGATAGCCAGGAGCAGAAGCAGAGAGAACGGAGAAAAGGTTAACTGAGTCAAATCAGAAGTGACACATGTCCATGCCACTGAAGGCCACAGATGTCTCACTCACCGAGAAGACAGAGGTCCAAAAGGCGTCCTAAAGCAAGCCACCCCTCTCTGCCGTCTTTTCCTGAAGGCTTGTTCCACCAACTTGCTCTCAGAAGCGGAATCAACACGCCAAAAACTCCCTTTGCCGGGCTCATCCTGAGAGCGGGCCACTTTCAGGAAGTAGCGGTTGAGAGACAGGTTGTGTCTGATTGAGTTCTGGAGGGAGGAAAAATACATTTTGTCATGGCAAACCAGTGAAAGTTCAACCATCCAGTTGAAGACAGAAAGAGCCTACCTGCCAGCCCTTGTCTGCAGTGCGATAGTAGGGGTAGTGTTTGGTGATGTGAGCGTAGATGCCACTGAGAGTCAGCTGTTTGTCCGGGGCAGACGAGATGGCCTGGACGATCAGCTGTGCGTAGGAATAAGGTGGCTTGGACTCATCCTGGATGAATGAGACACAGTTATTAACATCCACACATCCTAAAACACACACTGTACAAGCAACCTCTTTGAAAGCTGATGTTTTCTTTGGGGCAATTAACTCATTTTGATGTTTCCGGCGCTTCACCTTGGGACTGTCTCCACCAGCCGACTCCCCCCGCTGCTCACTGCCCCCACCTCTCTGCTCAGCAATGCTTCGCCTCTGCTCTGAAACGGCCTTGGCAGCATATTCAGCTGCGAGCTGGAGGTCAGAGGTCACGTTGCGTCCATAGCGATACCCTGATGACCCTGCCCCTCGAGGACTAGCCGGACAGGAGTTAGGAACACTGGAGAAAAGAGGAGAAAGAGTCTGTGTTAACGGCTTAAAGTGATGATTTAAGGGTGCCTCTGAAAGCCATTCCGTTGCTGGTGTAAAAACAACATATGCAAAATTCATTTAAACTCTGTTCAATCCGAGATGTGTGACACACTCTTTGTCCCCTCAAAACAAGGTCAAAATTATTGGTAAAAACTTCTTTGAATTACTAAGAAACCATTAAACAAGCATACAGAGAACTGGAATGTTTTTCTGAGGTGAGGCAAGTACTTCGAGTATGTAAAAGAAAGGTGAAAGAACTGAACATGCTTGAGAAAACTGACTGATATACAGAACATACATCTAGAGAAATATGCAGATGAAGGCCTAATAATGGCACAGGAAAACAAGGAGCAAGTAAATATTGGCGATTTTGATTCCACATTTCAATTTCAACATTTAACTAAATGCAGTTTGTGATTTGAAAATGGTGAAAAAAGCAAGAAATGAAACCGCACAATTTCTCTTACACACATAAGAGCTAAGCTTGGAAAGGTTATTACAGCTCAGATCCAGGATGTCCTTAAAACATAAAATGATCGAAAATACTCAAAAGTGTGTTAATTTTTAACTCGGCTTTATCTGGTCCTGTTAGAGACAGAACACAGGGAAAACCCAGTAAGTTATATAACACGCACCTGCTTCTGTTAGTAAAGTAAACACGGCTTTCTGGGAGAGTCAGTGTGCTTTGATTTGCTTTTAGCAACAGAAAAGCGCGCCCGCACACACACAGAGTTTGTATTTTTTGGCTGGGGAAACCGGGCTGCAGGCTCTGTTCTGAAATGGCATTATAAGACCAGCACTGAAAAATGAATGAAGACGAACAAAAACTTCTCACGTTGCTCAGGGACATTGGAAGCGTATTTGTATCCGTAACTGTACACATATAAACTTCATCAAAAGTTATGTGTGCTTCCATGAGGGAGCAAGTGTTCTCTCTGCTGTCCTCTGACACTGTCACAGCAACCATTTCACCCTCTCTGCATGTGTACATTGGCCAGCAGTACAAGTGTGAATGCTGGTAGGTACAGAAGAATGGTATTACACACAATTCATTTAAGTTGCCAGGCAGGAAAGGTGACTCTTACTACCCTGTGAAGAGACACTGTTGGTGTTTCAAATGGGAGCATGTGCTTCTACACAATACTCTTTCGCTGTATGTACTGTATGCGGGCACTGGTGAGGAAGATGGCCCAACAATCTGCCCGAAAAAGGCCACAGTGAAAGTGGTGAAGAGATGTATGAGCAAGCGTCTTTACTCTCTGTGTGTGTGTGTGTGTGTGTGTGTGTGTGTGTGTGTGTCTCCACGTGCGAGAGAACAGGAGCTGAGGGCTAAGAGGGAGGGGTTGGGGGCTCTGAAAAAAGGAAACCACGAATGGACGGAAAAACGGCCTACAGGCAAAACAATCTGCCCGATAGCCAATCACACGCCTCAAAGCTGCAGCCATTCCATATAAGGCAGGCACACACAAGCTGACATTGGTGGGGATGTAGGATGTAAGAACGAACACCAACCACCAGAGGGCACGCTCAGCGCCACCACGCTTGCCAGTTGCACATGCTGTACACATTTATAGAACAGTGATTTCCAAACATGTGCTATCGCAGCTCATTAGACTGCAGGTTTCCATCTCAACAGAAACACTGCAGCAGCCGTGAGTACACAGTCAACTAGAAAGGATATTATCTGTGAAAATGGGCTGATGTAGTATGTGATCGGAAAAAACACTGCAGGCCTGTGGTTTAAAACATAAGTGAAACCAAAGGAAATTAAGCCTCACATGTTTGCAAATCCACATGGTTGACAGCATAAACATGAATAAACATGCACAGGCCCTAGACGAGGTGAGGAGTAGCTCATATACTCTGATAGGCCTAAAACGCTCATCCTATGACATGCAAAGACACAACTGAGACCTGAAGTGCTGTTTTCAGTCCAGGTGCATGTCCCTGCATCACTGATACCCATTTTAAAAAAGAAGCAACCTCCTACCTAACCACAAGAAAAAGACAAGAACTTAGCTGAAGTGTAAAATGTAGTATCTTGAATTAACAGTGCAAATCTTTATAAACAACTTAACTTATCTGCTAGTTATTTTGTAAAAGAATCACTTGGTCTATTGGTCCTTGTTTTGTCAGACTGAACTGAAAACACTTCATTCCAACAGCCAAATCTGGCCAATCTGCTTTGCATTCATGAAGTGTATCTATTAAACTCAGTGTTGGGGTTCATGTCATTGTGTGCGTCTGTGGGTCTCTCCATACCTGATGGTGCCCGTGGGCGAGGGCAGTGGAGAGCCAAATGCCCTGATGTGCTCTTCATGTTGCTGCATTGTGGGAATGCTGATTTTGAGGGGGGAGATGTTGGGCAGAAGTGGGCGAGGGGGAAGAGAGGGCTGCTCCCTCTCTCTGTGCTCCTCAGGCTCCAGGAGTGACATGAACTGGATCTTGATTACTGTACTGGGAAAACGAAACACACACCTACAGACAGAGAAAAGAGAAAGAGACACAAAGTTTGATTAGTGCTTCTCACAACATGATAACATCATTTTATAATGACTGTTCTGGAGCTTTCAATCCTATCACATGATCTTCCTGAGCAGATGGAGTTTGACCAATGGTGAAAGAAATGTATATGTTAATGATACATTTTCATTTTTACTTTACAAACTTCTCGTAAGCAACTGGGCAAACTCCACCTGCTTAGAAAGCACTCAAAACATAGATAACAGCTATTACAAGCACAATACTAAAGAAGTTGGGACGCTGTGTAAAACATAAACAAAACAGAATGATATCACTTGCTAATCCTTTTTGATATATACTCAATAGAAAGCAGCACAAAGAAAATAGATTTAATGTTTGACCTCATCAGCTTCATTGATTTTTGTAAATATCTGCTTATTCTGACTTTGATGCAGCAACGCGTTTCAAACAAGTTGGGACAGGAGCAACTAAAGACTGGGAAAGATGTGGAATGATCCAAAAACATCTGTTTGGATCATTCCACAGGTAAACAGGTTGATTGTAACAGGTGATAGTGTCATGATTGGGTTTGAAAGGGGCATCCTGGAAAGGCTCAGTCATTCACAAGCGAGGATGGAGCGAGGTTCACCACTTTGTGAACACATGATTGGATGAAGGGGCTCATGGGCATGGGCTCGGGAATACTTTGTAAAACTGTTGACGATAAACACAATTCATTTGCAAATGATTACATTCTGTTTTTATTTACCTTTAACACAGCATCCATCTACAATCCCATGTTTTTAAGAATCAGGGTTGTACACTGGACCTTGTGGTGAGAATATTTTGTAAACTTTTGTAACTTTCCAAGCTAAATTATGAACTTGAAATCTCAATTTGACTAGTTATATGTTTTAAGTTACATACAGGGTTAACAAATCTGCCAGATGTGACAAAATGCTAACACTTACTAGCATTTTTTGAGCAATATTAAATCATATCATTAAGCAATGATACTTTCCCCTGAGCTATAGGGGTTTGTTTATAATACAAACAATATCTTCAGTCAACACCCTTCATGCACAAAAAAACTAAGCTGGTGTAGACTTAAGACAACAGCCGTTAGCCATTTCCTCTTCTTTTGGCAGGTCTGGACAACTGCCTCAATAAAGGCAAGGATCAGTCCAAACCCAAGTTAGTTCAAGCCTAAACAAAACTCTTGGCAATAATTATGTGTTTGCGGGATTGGGCAAATGTTTTACAATGGAGCATTAATGACTACTGTAAATAGTTTTAATTTTTTCCTAGCAGGTTCGGGCAGCGAGGTTGTATGTTCATTGTAGATAAATCTTTGTAACGGGAACCATCCAATCTGCCCAAATATGATGACTGTACCTTTGAGCAAGAAACTGAATCCCTACTAATTGCAGGGGTGCTGAGCTCCGGCACAGAGCTCCCCATAGAGACAAATAAATGAGGAGAAAAAAAAATCGTCACAGGACCACAAGTCATTTCAGAAATGTTCTGACATTTCACCGGTACATCAGTCCATAATAAAAATACGGGAGAAATGTTCCTTTTTTCCACTCTATAATTTATCTCCTGAAAAATTGTGGTTGCCAAATCCAATACTGGATCTATAAACAGTCTGCTCACAGCCGTCTCCGCCTAGAGCAGGCCATCCTCAACAACTGACTGTCCATGCGAGAAGAGCACTAGTGGGGGAGGAAAGAGGCCTGTGGAAACTCTGAAGGAGCTTCAGGAGTCCAAAGCAGAGACTGAAGAGACTGTGCATCCAACAACAACTACTGCTTATTTCCTTCATCAGTCCAAGCCATGTACCAGAGCAGCAAAGAGAAAACCACTGTTCAAGGAACTCACATGACATTTTGAACAGTGTTTGCTACAGGGCATGTGAGAGACTCTGAGACAAGTGGAAGAAGCTTCGATAGTCTAGTGGGACCAAAAATATGCTTCTTTGCCATCATACTGAGTTCTGCACATCACCAGAAACACATCACACCCAATATTACACTGTGGTGGTACTTAACTGCTGCTTGATAAGGCCAAGGGTTAATAAAATGCAGTGAAATAGAAAGTGATGAAGAAAATCTGCTGCAGATCAATTCATGTTAATGTCCTGGAGCAGCCAAGTTTAAATCCAATGTAAAATTTGAGGAGAGACTTGAAAATTGCTGCTCAGTGAAACTTGACTGAGCTTGAACAGTTCTGTAAAGAAAACAAGGAATAACTGACAATCTCCAGATGAATCAAGATAATAAAGACTAAACCACGCAGATCTTAAGCATTACAAGTAACTGATTGCACTATTCTATATTTGAAGTCAAAGAAGATCAATCTGTAGAGACTTACTGATATTGAAATGTCTTCCTGATAAGCAGTGTCAAACCACCTAATCAACCCACATTGATTCATAGCTGCAAAACAACAAAATATAAACACTGCAAATATATCAGGATGACAAAAAAAAATAATTAATTGCCCTCTTCCACCTTAGAGGAGGTTGTAGACATACAGACTCCTGAGACAGACCCGAGGGCCAGAACAACTCATGTGAACATGTCTGTGTTGCGTATGGCCTTGGTTTCTAAGTCTTGTGTTTACTCCATGTGCTCCTACAGAGAGGATGTCATTTCAGGCTGGACTTCCTGTTCACTGCACGACACACCCCCAAACAGTGTTCTCAGCCAATCGGAGAGGCCAAGCGGACCCCCCCTCCCCCCTCCCAACTACTCTCGCGCTCCACCCTGTGATTGGCACACACGCGCACACAAAGTCAACGCTTTGAGTTTTTTGATTACTACTGTTTTGAAAGACATACAGGCAAAATACTTTACCTTGACAGGAGTGCACAAAGGTAAAGCTACATCCACATTTCAACACCAGGTGGTTCCCCTTGACACAAACAACAGTAATTTCACAATTTTATCCAAAAGAAGCACATCTCTTCCCTCAAAACTCGTAAACTGAGCTGTCAGGGGTGCGTTTGTTTACATTAATGTTTACGTGACGGCGACACGTTGACGAACAGGCTCACAACTAGCTAACATAATCACCCTAAAAACTGTTGAGGCACGGCTTTTACCAGCATCCAAAAGAATTTGATGTGGAAAAAATGATTTAGGTTATGATATTTTAGAAAGCCAGTTCTACCACATTGTGATAATACGCCTCTGTTTCAAGGCACGGTGGCACTACTTCTTTCAGAGCATTTGCTAACTAGCTTGTGCTATGGCTTGTCGGTAGGCCATATGGAGCTAAGTTTGCTAGCAGCTAAAACTACCTAAATTAATTGACTGATTTACACAGGGGGGTGAAGGTTCACTCCGGGGTGGGGGCGCTGGCCCCCCAGACAAATTAATAACAATTATAATTTCACAGCTAAATGGCTTGTTTTGTTACAGCTTCAATGTCCAAACCAAGGTTGTGATACACTTAAACCGATGAGAGCAAATCATACCGCTGTGATCAGGGGTGTAATGACAAACTTTGTATCCTCTCCTAATCTGTCTCCCGTTTGGCCTTGTGACACAAATTTTCTCCCTGTCAACATGTTTAGAAAACCAATATATCCTTATTTATGTGCTCACATAGCCCACAAACAGTTTTATAGATATTGTATTATAGTCGGATTCAAACGTTAGATGTCCATTGTGGGGGGCACAGATTTTGTAGGGGGTACAAAAAAATAACATGACATCGTCTCCCAGGCTATTTGTCCATCAGTAGGCCAATGCATAAACCGGACATTAAAGTCTGGGTAGCCCGGTTAACGGCCAACCACAGTGTTACCATAATTAGCCCGTCGGTAGCTGCTTTGCTAACTGACTATACTCACTCTCTGGGCAGCAGCAGCGGCGGCGCCCCTCTTCGCTGGAACACACCGTCAACGAACACGCCATTCTTGCCCAAGCACCGGAGGGAGAAACCGCTCGCCTCGTCGTAGGTGAGCTGCAGATGTCGCCGTGAAATGAAGCTCGAGTGACCCATGTTGATGTCCACGGAGCCGTGAGAGGAGTTCCGGCCTATGGTGACCGTCCTCTGCCTCATGACAAACTCAAAGTCCCGGCCCTCGAGTCTGGCCAGGGCCTGCGAAGGAGGACAAGCCAGTCGTACGGGAAGAATCCCGGCGTCGGCGCGGGCTTCCATTATCGGAGGACCCAAGAGGGCGAGCGAGGGCTGGTGATAGGCGTGCGAGGTCACCGCGACGCGCACGGGACTGCATGGTGCCGACTGTAAAGCAAGCAGGGCTCGTGCTCCGGTGTCGTCCCGGTAGTCTGCCATCTTCTTTCGGGGGGTCAACACACTCACACGCACACACACTTCACTTTTCGCACACACAGAGTTGCAACGTGAGAGTTTTCGGCCAGGGCACTTGTTCGCTCCGTGGCTGTCGGAACAACATGGAGTCCAGGTTGTCGCAAGAACGGGACCGGATCCTTCACAGGAACGGGACTCGTGCAACGTTCAGGGCCTCCTCGTGAGCCGCTGCAACAAAGATAACAATATAGACTCAACAGTTACAGTGCGTATGCAATGAAGAACTTGCATCTAACCGACATATATATTGTTAATGTAATATTACTTCACGTTTCACGTATTCATTTTTCATATAAGGAACGATTTCTGGACGGTCAAACTACACCCCTGCTGGTTCAGGGCTGCCTGGGTTTCTGACAGAAATATTTATTCAGTACTTCAGCTGAGTCTTCACAGAGTTTCCAGTATGGGATCCAGCACATCACCTAGGTTTGTCAAAACAGCCTAATAACTGAGGTCTGCTTGCTCCCATGTGTAGGGATGTTTGGGGCTGTAGGTATTTAGTGTATTTGATCGTTATCGCATCCATTTGGTTTCTGAAAATAACGAGAGAAGCAAGGCAAGTTTACTAATACAGCACCATGAAAACACTGTTAATTTTACATAATGCAAATTAGCATAGGAACGATGTTTAAAATCACAATGAAGGTGAAAATAAAATTAAATGAAACCGAACTGAGAAGTGAGATTAAATAAATCGTTGAATATTAATAGTGCTGTTACAGCGCACTAATAAATTGCCAAACAGTTAATACGGAAGCAAAAATGCGAAGGGGAAATTGGTGCATATAACGCATTAAATTGCAGATTAAGTTAATAAGAGGGAGAAAATCGCAATGATGCCCCAAAAATCTGTGGTGCTAGTAATGTTTACAGCAGACACGGAAACACACACCTACAGCAGAGTGATAGCAAAGATTTAAAAAAAAAAAAAAAAAAAAAAGTAGTTCACATTATTTCCAACATGGCGGTTGTTTCTGTTCCCTGAACGCCACATCTGATCCCCTCAGTCGATTGGCTACAGTTCATGTCGTCACACCAGGAAACTGGAGGGTGAGTTCAGTAGTATCTCGAGATTTGTGATCTGCTGTGGTATTATCTGTTTATACTCTCTATGAGCATTACTCAGAACTAGTCATTTTTTACTTCACTTTTATGCCTTTTCCAGATTGTTGATCTAAATGAGGTTAAATCAATGCACTTGGATCTGTATATTAAACAGGCAATGTAAAAACTTTTTGATAAATGGCAATAAAAAGACATCCATGGGATTACAGTTTGTTGTGATGTTCTTGAAACTACAGTTTGGACGTCTAATCTTGGTAAAACAAAATACTGCATTTACTTGACAAGCTTGTTGTAATGTCACAGATTTCAGCAGTTTTCATTACATGATCTGCAAGATTGCCTCAATCTCAGTCTTAAAAACACGTGGTGTCTGCAGTGAAGCTGGTTCGCCCACCTCGGATTTTTTTTCTGTCTTTCTGTCTTTCTTTTTCTTTCTTTCTTTCTTTTTTTTTTATCTCTATCCTCTGTTTATAAACATGGAAAGAACAAGATGGTTGAAAAACTCGGAGAATGGATCTGTGAGGGAGCAGGAGGCACATTGGCAATAAATGAACGAAAGTTAAAAACAGACCCTCCACACGAGGGCGCTATTATGACAAGAAACATTTGAAGAGGTGGGATTGATAAAGGCACACGACTTAATCACAGTGAGCCAATGGATGCCATTTACAACTGAAATACCTGGTCAAACACAAAGTCACTGACATATGAAATGACTTACTTTCAGTGATGGAATTTAACTAAAGACATTTGACATACAAATACAAATTTGAGTACGGAAGCCCTAAAAGGCCATGGATCAAGATAATTTTTCGCTCCGTTTTACCGTGATAACGAGATAATATTCCACCGTTTTATCGTGGTAATGACACAACATTCCACCGTTTTATCGTGGTAACGACACAACATTCCACCGTTTTATCGTTATGACGAGTTAATTTTCCGGTGAGGTAGGATGTCAAACCAACCCGCCAAACCGCAAGGTGCTCTGCTGCCCTGCACATCACCGATTGAAGCCAGGCCTGGACGTGCTCTCCTGCAGCTGCACACTCGGTAAGTTGAGCCTGTTCATGTGTTTGTTTGTAGTTTTGCAAGTCTGCAGATACAAGTTATCGTCCTTAACAGTAAGTGGCTACAGTTAGTCAAACTTAACCGCGGTACGGGACGGAACAGTGAAAAGTATAAAATAATAATAATAATAAAAAAAATAAAAATAAAAATCCTGCTTTAATATTAAGGCGTAAGACGAACAATCTAATGAGACATAATGGTATAACAGGGGCCGCTTTTCTGAATTGAATGCTTTTACTTTTAACATTTAAATTCAGAATTTCTGTTAGTAATACAGTATTTTTACAGTGTAATATTAATACTTTGACTTTTTATGTCAGTCCCATAGTTTACACACAGTGTGGAAAGAAACACATGATCACCTGTGAAATCCAATGAAAGTCTGCACGATCAGCCTGCAACAATTATCAGAACCTCCTTCAGTAAAGCTTTTGTTGTCAGAAAAGTGTTGATTTAACTGTGTGCTCAAACACTGAGACAATAGAGAGTGCTGTTGTTGTGTGGTATTAAAGTATATTGACAGACATTTTTTGTTACTTTGTCCACCGCACCTCTAAATGCTTGACTTGGCTAAGAAATGTCCGTCATATTTTTAAAACTTCATTCAATATCATACTGCTATTGTACAGTCACGTCATGTTATAACAGAGATCACATCACTTATAAGGATGACAGTGTGCATGAGGAAGATCCAAACTATCCTTTATTGTTAACACAGGCTTTACAAATGATCTGTTTGTCACTCACTTCAGGATGAATATTAATAGCAGCTTGCACAGGAACAATTAAGAGAAGTAACCCATACAGATATAAACACAACTGTAGTATTACCATGACAACAATGATGAAAAATGGACTCAGTGTCTATACATAATAGATCTACAGCATAGTGATTATTACTGATTATCCTTCGTCTTTTTCTTTTTTTTTTATTTGAATATTTATTTTGCCAGTTCAGACCGTGGCACCAGCTTCAGCTTGATTGGTTGTTTAGGGTAGATTATGCCAGGGGAGTCCAGCTCTAAGGGGACCTGGATAGAAGTTACATGTGAAGAGAAAATAAGAGTCAACAGTGCATAAAACTCAGACATGTTTTTTCAAATCTGCAAACAAATGGCAACATCACAGAGGGTAGAAAACTCACTCAAAGAGCTGATATTTTATGGAGTGTGCTATTTTAGCAGACGTGGTATTAGTTTCATTCTTGTTCAGTGTCTTGGATAGTGGCTTTTGTTCTTTGAACAGACAGATTCTAATAATACAGATGACTGGCTACAGTTCGTGTTATATAATCCACAGTATAACCATCAACAGGATTACCCATAAAACAAAAACAAGCAGTGTAAAGATGAACATGTGTGTTCTCACCTGAGTCTCCTTACACACAGAGAAGCTGTACCTCCGCAGGATCTCCACCAGTACGAGTTTCATGGACACCAGAGCAAATCGCATCCCTATGCAGTTCCTGGGCCCTGCCCCAAAAGGCATGTACGTGTTCAGATCAATGGTCCCCTTGTTTTCCTTGCTGAACCTGAGGGCAAATGTATTAATACGAGAAATCAGGAAATAGGTCCTTTCTATGGCTGTTTTGTAAAAACACAAACATATAAATCCTTTCCATACCTCTCGGGTTTGAACTTCTCTGGCTCAGGCCACAGATTAGGGTCCTGGTGCAGGGGCCACGTGGGTACCATGACAATCATACCTTTTGGAATCACAATGCCATTTATCTCCACAGTTGACTTGGCCACACGCTCCAGACGTGGAGCAATGGGGTACATTCGGAGAGACTCGTTGATGACGCTGTCTAAATACTCCATCTGCATCAGAGCTTCATACTCAACTGGAGCCTACACAGACACAGAGACACACATACACATACGCTGTGTATTCTTACTCATGCCACTCAGGTTACCTGCTGGATGTGTCAATAAGCATGTTAACCATAACAACAGCTTTAATCACTTTGACATCCTCCAGCTATCTCAAATATTTTCCTCCTTCCACTCCCAGCGTACCTTGTTAGGGAAGGTGGAGTCGATCTCCTCCTGCAGCTGTTTCATGACGTGAGGGTTTGTCGCCAGATTGTGAGCCAAGAAAGAGAGAGAGCTGCTGGTGGTCTCATAGCCAGCAAAGATGAAAAACATCGATTGAGAAAGGATCTCGTGATCGCTTAAACCTGGGGAGACAGCAAGGAGATGTGATTTTAGAAAAGCTTTAAGTTGTGCTTTGATGTGTGTGTAGATGGTGTATTTGTATGCGTGTCACCTTTATCCTGTCCGGAGTGACTGTTTTTCTGGGAGTCCATCATCAGCTGAAGGAAGTCCACTCGACTCTAACAGTAGACATGTATGAGAACAGCTTTGATTTTAATTCTGAAACTCCCGATACACATGTATCTATATGCATACACACATTCACAGACAGCCATACCTTTTGCTTGCTGGTCTCTCGTTCAGACCTGATCTTCTGCACTGCATCGTAAAAGAACTTCATGACTGACACAGGGAAAAGGGAAACCTCAAACTTCTCAAAAATAGGACCCAGAAAGGGAAAGACACCTGGAATTAAGCAGAAAGCAACACATTTATTAAGGAAATAGGAAAGAGTGTCACTATATCGACTGTAACATTCAAACTAAGTTTACTAGCACAGATATTTTTGGTTTACCAGCCAGATGAAAGACACAATTACAAACGGCTGGATTTTACAGAAATGAAATGATATTTGTACCAGCAATGACGAGGAGAGGGTTGAGAAGACTAAACTTCAGCATCTTCTTGATGTTGGTAACGAAGGGGTCTGAGGGGTTGTTGAGTGAGTCAATGTCTACACCGAAGGCTGCGCTGGCTACAACATCCATACTGTAGGATCCAAAGAATCTAAAGAGCGCACAAACACATCAGTGATGTCCTTTCATTCATATAACCAGTTAACTTTATGCATTTTCTGGAATAGCTTCAAATGAATGGAATATGTTGGAGTATAAAGTCTTCTCACTCCTTCAGCTCTAAGGGCTCATCCTTGTCTGCCTTCTTCTTCATGTTGGCGATCATGGTGGCAGAGCGCTGCTTCATTATGGCCAACATCTGAGGCACAGACAGAGACAGGTAAGAGTTACACACAGGCTTACTAAAATACTGGAAAACAGAGTACAGAGTACAATTCCTGCTGCAGAGAGAAATATTCTGTTCTACATGCGATAAAGGGGAGAGAAGGGACAGAGCAGGAGAGGGTGGTACCTCTTTCAGTTTTCCTGAGGTGAAGGAGGGAGAAAGGACACTGCGGATCCTCTTCCACTCTTCATTCTCAACGTTGGACACAGCATCGTACAATGGTCCATTCAGATAGGTGTTCTGGAACAGAGTTAGCAAACGTGAGGAGAGTTCAACTTAGACACAGCAGCCATAATCAGTGATTGAATGTCGTAAGATGTTGAGAGTACATACTCTGCGGTTAGTGAAGAAAGAGTAACACTCCTTTATCAGAATAGTTTTTATCATGGCAGGATCTGCGATACACAGCACAGGCTGACGCCCATCAAAGATGCTGGATGTGAAAAGAATAGAACAGAATATGAGAGTAAAAATAATAAAACTCCAGGTGAGATGTTTTTGTAGTCACATGCAAATCTACCATTGTAAAACAAGTATAAATGACACTATAGAGCTACTTTGTAATGACAGACTAGCAGCTCCAAGGACAATGATCAGATGTACATATGCACACACACACACACACACACACACACACACACACACACACACACACAGTATGACACACAGACTTACCCCCATGTTTTCCCATATTTCTTGTAGCAGTCAGTGTCAAACTTAATGAAGCCCTACAAGAATAACAATATAGAAATCATGAACTGAACACCTCTTTCAGTCCACTTTAACATGGTGGGGATATTTGTGACAAGAACAATTACATTTCAATGTGGTGTAAATCTATGGTGTATTGCTTCTGAAAAAATATATTTACCAACCAACCTCTCTATATGCCAGCATAGTGCCAAAAAAGGGGATTGGTTTGGGACCAGGGATGCCCATTTTCTTAAATATTCCATATGGCCACCATGCGTACCTGTGCAAAGAGAAAGAAAGAGAAAAATACAGAGATAGAAGAGAGGGAATTATTATACACACAGGCAAACACACACACAGCACAGTACAAATACCTGTGATGCATATTCTTAAACACTCACACATAGAGCAGTGTGATGAAAGCAATCAGGAGGGTCCATGTCTCAGCGGAGAAATAGAGGAGGTGGTCCATCTCTGCAAGACTTCTCTCTTCCGTCAAGCACAGAACAAGTTCCACAAAAGCCTCAAATCATGACCACAGGCTTTTATACACTGCTACACAGGCCAGCTGAGGTGTGTGAGAGTTCAACCAATGGCAGTGAGGCCATGTCAAGTAAATCATTGATCAAGCAGCATTTCTGATTATCAAGCTTTATTAGCTCTTTGATCTGTGATGCTGCATTTATGACCTAAATTATTATACTGCTTGTGTTAGGAAAGGACACATGCAAAAGTCATGGGAACAGCTTTAAGTAATATTTACACACATATACTATTTATTTATTTTTAGAATATTATTCTGTTAGTGTCTCCTATTTGGAATTCAAATGATACAGGAATGTATATAGAGACACACTCAGGTACTTATGTACATATGTACTTGCAATCTGTGTTCATTCAAAGACATTTCTAGATATGTACTTGGATGCATGGCTGACAGAAACTTGTCTTTTTGCCCCTTTATTGTGTCCTTACACAGGAAGGAGGGGTCCAGAGTTCTTATGTGATGCATGCTGCCTGGTTAGCATTCAGAGATCAGTACACAGTACAGCAAGCTTCCACTGAGCAAGAGGAACATGGGCTACCTTCCTTTCTTCTCTTTAGAAACATGGATTCTACTGATCATATTTATCTGCATATTTGTCATGTAAGAGATTGACTTTATTTAAAGTATTTGTACTTCAGGGAATGCATGAACGAATACACCAAAGTTTAGCCTTTTCCTTTCCGGTTAACAATAAACAGTGTTTGACTGACACCATTTAAAGAGGTGTTTTCATGTTCTGCACAGGTACGGCACCTCGACTTATGGGATATTTGAGAAGTTGGGGATGCCCTGGTCCCAAGCCCTTCATGTACTTTGGCACAGTTGGCAGGCAACACAATGTATGTATATCTGTAATTTTATGTCTTATTTTCACATTTTTTGGCATTTGAATTTAAAAATATCGACTGTAGGACCAAAAATTGTGTGGGTGGAAGAATGTGGGTGGATCGGTAATGTGATAGCAATCACTTCAGTGTCGGGTCGGGACACTAATTGGTGTTCAGGTGAGAGTTCAGTGAGAGGGGACACAGAATCCAGGTGATCCTTCAAGAATGTCCAAACTAATCATACAGAGTCACACTGAAGGAGTCCAACAAATGTTGTGTAGATGTGTGTATGTGTGTGGTTATTATTATGGACGCACACATGAAGAGAAATCGTCGGACGGAACCGTGGTCCCAGAGAGGTGAAATCTGCCGTCACGTTTCCTTCTCACAGAGGTGCGTTCGAGGTCACTCACAGTGTAGGAAATCTGACTTACATGCGCAGCCTGAGTCCTGGCCTTTTTCACAATGTTGGTAAGGATATAATGTATTTTGTAATTAGTGATGAAAATGTATCGTCTCTTCAAAGGTTTACTACCTCGATGATAAAGAGACGGCTAAAAAGTACGGGAGAGTATGGGGGTGAGTCCAAAAAGCTTTTTGAAAAAGTATAAATACACTGTAAGAACTACATTATGTTTTGTGAAACATTTGCTGTTTTTGAGCCCTGAACTTCTCACGCTTGCTTGCATTAGCACGAGTGTTGAGAGTGAAATGTAAATGTGTGTTTATGTAAATGTACAGCACGTATGAGTTTAAGAAGCCCATGCTGGCTGTGATGGACCCTGACATGTTGAAAACCATCCTGGTGAAGGAATGCTTCACCTACTTCACCAACTGACGGGTGAGAACACACACGATTACCCCTGACTTGGACAAACAACAGGAGAGTGTAGTAGTTGTTTACCGGCTGAAGCAGACTAATGTTGCCTTCAAATGGAACTTGTAAGAACATGTTTTTTTTTTTATCATTAATTTTTTATTAGAACAATAACAAAAAGGCTAAAAGCCAATACAGCAAACTGCCATTTACATTTTAGCTTTTCAGTTTTTCATACCTCTCAACCCCCCTTTTCCACCCCCACAAAATTTCAAATGTATATATTGATGGTTTGGGTTTTTGGAAGCATCAGCAACATTATTCCAAATTACATCCCATTCCAGTTTTTGTCCCACCTCAGCTATGTCTCTCTCCCAAGCCTTCATACCTGGTGTGGGCATATATTTCTCAGAGTTTAATTTGTCATATATATATGACACTATTCGTCTTGGATCACACTGTATCCAACTTAAAATAGGATGTTCTTGTAAGGCTGATCCCCATGGAACTTTGTAGGCTTTACAAGCTGACCTTACTCTGAAATAAAAGAAAAGAGAGTGTTTATCAATATCATACAGGGAGATAAGTTCTTGAAAAGTAAGGATTGCACTTGCCCCATTAATATCTTGAAAAGTTGTAATACCTTTATCTTCCCAGGCTTTGTTAATAAAAGGTTTCCCCCCAGATAAAAGGTGACCATTATTCCATATTGGGGAAGATTTACACCAAACGCTTTTAATTTTGAGGAACTTTTCTACTGCTTTAAACACTTGTAGCATATGAGTTAAAATTGGACCGAATACAAACCACATTTCTTGATAGAAATGCCAATAAATAGAAAGTCCTTCAACTTTATCAGAGCTATTATCTCTTGTTCTAACTTTTTCCATGATGTAACTCTATCTTCCAACCAATAGCAGAGATTTCTTAACATAAATGCCCAGTGATAGAACTTAAAATTTGGACACGCCCATCCCCCATCTGATTTTCTGAACTGAAGAGCTGACCATTTTATGCTGGGTCGTTTATTGTTCCAAACATAAGGCCATAATAGAGAGTCCAGCTTTTTCCAGTATCCAACTGGAGGAGTAAGTGGTAACATTGAATTAATAAAGTTAATTCTGGGTAAAATGTTCATTTTAATAACTGATATACGAGCTGGGACTGATGCTGGCAGATGTTTCTATCTTTTGAGGTCTTCTTCAATTTTTTTCAAAATTGATAAATAATTTGTTTTAGCTATAGATGATAAGGACAAACTAATTCTAATACCCAGATACGTGACCTCATTAGTGACACTGATTTGAGGAGGAAGAGATATCTTAGTTTTGTCTGTATTTATCAACATCAATGTCGATTTTGATAAATTAACCTTATATCCTGACAGGTCGCAAAAATGTTCTAGTACCTCCAAAACACTAGGGAGAGTTTGTTGAACATCAGTCATGTAAACTAACGTGTCGTCTGCATATAATGATACAGAGTGAGACGTGGCCCCTACTGTAATTGGGAAGATGCAAGGAGATTTTCTAATTAATTGTGCCAGTGGTTCAATGGATAAGTTAAAAATTAAAGGGGACAAAGGGTCCCCCTGCCGTGTGCCCCGCTGAATATCAAAAAGATCTGAGAAACCTCCACCCACACACACTCGAGCTGATGGATTAGCATATAGTGTCTGAATCATATTGCTAAATTTATCTCCAAACTTAAATTCTTTTAGAACCCTCCAAAGATAAGGCCATTCGAGGCGATCAAATGCCTTTTCGGCATCCAAAAATAGGAGGCCGCAGGTAGATGGGATCTTATGCGTTGCACTGAGAATGTGTAGGAGCCAGCGAATATTATCAGAGGCCAGACGTCCTCTAATAAAGCCTGTTTGGTCTGGGCTAACTAGTTTCCCAACCACAGTCTCAATTCTACTGGCTAAGACTTTGGAGAATATCTTGAGATCAGCATTTATCAGTGAGATTGGACGGTGATTGGCACATTCCAAGGGGTCTTTACCGGGTTTAGGTATGACTGTGATCAGGGCTGTATTTAGGTCTCTATGGAAACTGCCATTTTCTATAGCATAGTTAATGGTGTCTAACCATACTGGTCCAAGAATATCCCAAAGTGCTATATATAGTTCCACAGGTATGCCATCTACACCTGGTGTACGACCCTTGTGTGTAGCCTTAACAGCTTTTAGTAGCTCCTCCAGTGTGATTGGAGAATCCAGAGCCCTGGCGTCCTCCAATGACAACTCCGGAAGACCTAAGTCACTGAAGAAATTAATGAAGTCTTTGTTAGAGGGTGTTGATTGTAGTGTTGTCTCGTTCGCGAACGTTTCGTTCAAAAGAACGAATCTTTTAAGTGAACGTACTGAACTGCATCACTTCCTCAAGTGATTCGTTCGTTTCTCAGTTCACTTGAACTGTCAGCTGCGCCGCCTGCCTGCAGCGCCGCCTGCTGATGAACGAACTGTCAGCAGTTCAACTGAACTGAGAAACGAACGAATCACTTCACGAACGAACTGTCAGCAGGCGGTGCTGCTGACAGTTCAACTGAACTGAGAAACGAACGAATCACTTGACGAACGAACTGTCAGCAGGCGGCGCTGCTGACAGTTCAACTGAACTGAGAGACGAACGAATTACTTGACGAACGAACTGTCAGCAGGCGGCGCTGCTGACAGTTCAACTGAACTGAGAAACGAACGAATCACTTGACGAACGAACTGTCAGCAGGCGGTGCTGCTGACAGTTCAACTGAACTGAGAAACGAACGAATCGCTTGAGGGAGGGACCGCGCGCGCCGACTGCGCCACGTCACCGACGCATGAATCCATGGCAAGCTGTTCCTGCCAGAAATACTCCACATTCAGTCACGTTTCAACTTCATTATGGCGTAAAAAAACGCAGTTTTTTCAGATTTTACGCCGTTTTTTACACCGTAATGCGCAAAAAGAACGCTGTTTTTTACGCCGTAATGAAGTTGAAACGCGACTGAATGTGGCGTATTTCTGGCAGGAACGGCTTGCCATATAAATCACTCAGTGAACTACACTCTCCTGAATCATTTTCCTCTGAGGGATACACTTTCATGGCGACCGTTGTTCCCCGTTGTTTTAACAGATTTAGTTTCCAGATAAACAAACTTAAAACGTTATGCTGGCAGTAATGAGGAGCGACGGAGGGAGATGGGGGTGTGTTGTGTTCAAGTGTACCTCGGAGAAAACTAACTTTTTTTTAAACTCTGCTAAATTTGCCACCGCAACAACAGTACAGTAGGACACAGCATGTAACAAATAGTATAAAACCCGCAGTTTGAGAAAACGCGTGACTGTCTGATCATCTCATTGCGACAATTTGCGAGGGAACGGTGCATATTCAGTGTGAATCCTTCACTGAATGTACTGTGGGGTATACGTTCAGTGAACGGATCACTCACTGAGCCCAATTTGCCGAGTAGACCAGTTAAATAGCATACCATAGGACAGGACACTTAAAACATCATGATTTATAATATAGTTATATATAGTTTTATATTTACAAATGTGTTTGTCAAAGCAACACAGTCACAACACTCTCGTCTCCCAGTCCTGGACGTTGTGCACTGAACTGAAACTTGAACCGTTCAGCCGTATATCAGTTCAGGAGTCGCAGGCTCCTCCTGCCAAGCACTGAATGATTCGGTGATTCAGTGAACGAATCTTTTGAACGAATCTTTCTAGTGAACTGATTCTAGTGATTCAGTACGTCTAAAAGAACTGGCGTGCCCATCACTAGTTGATTGGCTTGTATATAATTCTTTAAAATAATTCTTAAATGTCTCGTTAACTTCTTCTGTTGATGATACTAAACCTCGCTTAGCGCATCTAATTGCTGGTATGGACGTTTTAGCTTCCTGCTGCTTGAGAGTTAATGCCAAAAGATGGCTTGGTCTGCTACCTTCCGCATAGTATGTGTGTTTAGTTATATGGATCATAAATTCTGCCCTATTTCTTAATAAATCATTTAGCTCTGCTTGTTTCAATTTGAGCTCAGTTTCTTTTGTTGTGGTGTATCCTGTCTTAAGATCGTTCTCCAAATTACTACATTGTTTTTCTAGGGTAGAAATCATTTGAGTACGTTTTTTATGTAAATGGGAGCTAAACTTTATAGCATTATTTCGGATGAATCCCTTGATGGAGGCCCAAACTACTGTTATATCTGAGACACTGTTATTATTTATATTTATGAATTCAGTCAGTCCTGTCCTCAGTTGGGCTAGGATTTCCTCATTTTTTAGAAGGGTGGAGTTAAACTTCCATCTTGTAGCCCTATTTTTAACACTCCCATAGTTAAAGGTAGATATAATTGGGTTTTGATCAGATAAATGTTTAGGTAAAAACTCTATAGCATGTACTGAAGGGAGCAGACCAGAGGATACAAGGACATAATCTATTCGAGAGAAGGTTTTATGTCTTGTGGAGAAGAAAGTATAGTCTTTAACAGAGGGATTATGCATCCTCCACACATCAATTAAATTTAAGTCTGTTATAAAGAGATTAATATCATAACTCCCTTTGTACGTGTACCATCACTTGATGCTACAGCTGGTTTATAAAAACGGTTTTGAACCCTGGAAACATCATTAGGTTTAAGATGTGTCTCTTGCAAAAGTGCAATATCTATCTCCTTTCTGCATAGGAAATCTAATATCTTTGAACGCTTATAGGGAGAGTTTAGTCCTCTGACATTAAATGACACAATATTAAGATTTTCCAGTTTATGTGTGCTACTACCTGTTCCCTGATTCTGTTGTGGTAAGTTGGTGGTGGAGCCCTGAGTTACCCCCTTCCCACCCCCCACCCCCCCATTCCCCTTACTTTATAACATCTGTGAGCGTCAACGCTGACTGACTGACTTAACTATTGTTTCGAGCCTAGCAAATTAGTTGTGTTCAATACCACCTTAAAAATAAGATATAACTTCTAGACGAACTTCACTTTGTCCTTGTATAAACCAGTTGCCTGAGCAATTACAATGATACAAAAGCCCACTTAAATAAAAACACCTAAAAATATATATATATATATATAATGAGAAGAAAATAAAACTGAGCGGGCCCAATATTTAGCAAAAGAGTATAGCAAACTACTTCCCACGGAGAAAATAAACAGAAAATATCACATTCAGTACATTAACTTTCCGTGGACATGTGCAAACCAGCTGGTTAAGTTGCTTGCTGCTACTCCGTTTCCTCTTGAAAGGCTTGTACTCCTTGCCCTGAGTCTTCTTCCATATTCCCCAGCACCGATACTTTCAGGGCTGCTTTCGCTTCCTCCACCGAATTGAACGACATCCTCATACCTTTGTGATTTACTCTCAGGATCGCAGGGTACACCAGGAATGAGTCGATGCCCTTCTGCCGGAGTTTTGCGCAGATCTCTCTGTACTTCTGCCGCTCCTGCGTCGTCCCAGGGCTGGAGTCGGCGAAGAACTGCAACTTGGTGTCTCCAGGATGGCCTGTCGGTCAGCATAGAGTAATAATCTGAAGATCATGGTCCGTGGTCTCGACGTGTTGTTGGAAAACACCCAGTGTGCACGGTCAATCTTCACCGGAACACCATGGGAGCAACCGAGTGATGGGAACCAGACAGGGAGCATCCTCTGTAGGTCGCCTCTCGGGCCGTCCCCTTCAACACCCGTCGGTAAACCGACCAGCCGCACATTGTTTCTCCTTCTCCTGTCCTCCAAATTGTTAAGTTTTTTGCATAAGTTAGTCAGCTCTAGGAGGCAGGAGCTAGTGTCTTTCTCATTTTTGCGCTGGCTAGCTTGGATGTTGTCTATTTTGCTAAAGGCCGTGCTAATTTTTTTAGCATGACTGTCCGACTGTTCTTTTAATGACGGGAGAATGTTGCCGTTCTCTATCATGTGCTTCTCTATGGGGTCAAGAGCCTTTTTGAGTGCATCCTTGAGCATGTCGGCTACCGTCTCTTGCAGCGTTTCCATCTCTGTTGCCATTGTTTGCTTGATTAGCATAGCTAATTCCTCAGGGGAATCGCTAGCTTGTTGCCGTCTGCTGGAGTCTTGTTTCTTCGTCGAATTTGTTTCTTTTTTTGAGGCCATCCTTTTAAGTTGAGTGTTTCTTTGAGTCAAGCTGATGTTAGAACTGTCTATGAGCCGCAATTAATACACAAAAGAGGGAGATTTGTCAGCGCTCAGTGCCGTGCAGCCATCTTGCTTCGTGCCTCACCGGAAGTCCAGTAAGAATATGTTTTTGAGACATTAGGTCAAGTACGGCAACTGAAAGGTATTTGCTTTTAATGTGGAAAAAAAAAGGAGCCTGGCAGTAAAAATAAATGTCTCCGTTTTCCATTTTCACAACTGGTGAATAAAAATATATGAAATCGACAGACAGCAATAATAGCAAGAATAAAAAGAAGATGTAGAAAAGGGACAAATGGACAATGAAAAAAGAAAACAAGAAAAACATTAACTATATATATATATATATATATATATATATATATATAGTCATAATATACAAAAAGAGTATATAGTAATAATTCCTTTTGTTTTGTACAGTAGAAAAATGCACAACACAGTAAACATGACCACATCTCAAGACAAAATAAAAGACCCCCATACTCGGGGTCCTGTGAGGCTGCAATGCTCAGATTACACATATATTATTCATTGGAGGTTTTGGTCGTTTGATGGAATTTGTTGAGAACAAACCCCAGGAGAGATGAAAAGATATGTCGTTGACACACCACACGATCTTTACCTGCAAACATCAGGCAGCACATGTTTGTATACTGTTCAATGTCAGTAAAAGTGCAACAAGCTTTTTGTCCATGGTATTACTATTAACAACTGTTCCACTTGTGCGACACTATGTGCCTTTAGAACCTCCGTCTGAATGGGGAACTCTGTGACTCAGTGTCCATTGTTGAGGATGATGAATGGAAACGTATTCGTAACATCCTCACTCCTTCCTTCACCTCTGCCCATTTAAAAGAGGTAAATTGTAAATTTTCAAAGTTTCTTCAACTCTTGTTGGTTAGATTGAAGATGTTCATGTGTTCATCTTTATGTACAGTATTTTTACAGTGTAATATTAATACTTTGACTTTTTATGTCAGTCCTGTAGTTTACACACAGTGTGGAAAGAAACACATGATCACCTGTGAAATCTAATGAAAGTCTGCACGATCAGCCTGCAACAATTAGCAGAACCTCCTTCAGTAAAGCTTTTGTTGTCAGAAAAGTGTTGATTTAACTGTGTGCTCAAACACTGAGACAATAGAGAGTGCTGTTGTTGTGTGGTATTAAAGTATATTAACAGACATTTTTTGTTATATTGTCCACCGCACCTCTAAATGCTTGACATCACGTATAAAGATGACAGTGTGCATGAGGAAGATCCAAACTATCCTTTATTGTTAACACAGGCTTTACAAATGATCTGTTTGTCACTCACTTCAGGATGAATATTAATAGCAGCTTGCACAGGAACAATTAAGAGAAGTAACCCATACAGATATAAACACAACTGTAGTATTACCATGATAACAATGATGAAAAAATGGACTCAGTGTCTATGCATAATAGATCTACAGCATAGTGATTATTACTGATTACCCTTTGTCTGTTTGTTTGTTTTTTTAATTTATTTATTTTGCCAGTTCAGACCGTGGCACCAACTTCAGCATGATTGGTTGTTTAGGGTAGATCAGGACGGGGGACTCCAGCTCTAAGGGGACCTGGAAGGAAGTTACATGTGAGAAGAAAATAAGAGTCAACAGTGCATAAAACTCAGACATGTTTTTTCAAATCTGCGAACAAATGGCAACATCACAGAGGGTAGAAAACTCACTCAAAGAGCTGATATTTTATGGAGTGTGTTATTTTAGCAGACGTGGTATTAATTTAATTCTTGTTCAGTGTCTTGGATAGTGGCTTTTGTTCTTTGAACAGACAGATTCTAATAATACAGATGACTGGCTACAGTTCATGTTATATAATCCACAGTATAACCATCAACAGGATTACCCATGAACCAAAAACAAGCAGTGTAAAGATGAACATGTGTGTTCTCACCTGAGTCTCCTTACACACAGAGAAGCTGTACCTCCGCAGGATCTCCACCAGTACGAGTTTCATGGACACCAGAGCAAATCGCATCCCTATGCAGTTCCTGGGCCCTGCCCCAAAAGGCATGTACGTGTTCAGATCAATGGTCCCCTTGTTTTCCTTGCTGAACCTGAGGGCACACGCACACAAATATATTAATACGAGAAATCAGGAAATAGGTCCTTTCTGTGGCTGTTTTGTAAAAACACAAACATATAAATCCTTTCCATACCTCTCAGGTTTGAACTTCTCTGGCTCAGGCCACAGATTAGGGTCCCGGTGCAGGGGCCACGTGGGTACCATGACAATCATACCTTTTGGAATCACAATGCCATTTAACTCCACAGTTGACTTGGCCACACGCTCCAGACGTGGAGCAATGGGGTACAATCGGAGAGACTCGTTGATGACGCTGTCTAAATACTCCATCTGCATCAGAGCTTCATACTCAACTGGAGCCTACACAGACACAGAGACACACATACACATACGCTGTGCATTCTTACTCATGCCACTCAGGTTACCTGCTGGATGTGTCAATAAGCATGTTAACCATAACAACAGCTTTAATCACTTTGACATCCTCCAGCTATCTCAAATATTTTCCTCCATCCACTCCCAGCGTACCTTGTTAGGGAAGGTGGAGTCGATCTCCTCCTGCAGCTGTTTCATGACGTGAGGGTTTGTCGCCAGATTGTGAGCCAAGAAAGAGAGAGAGCTGCTGGTGGTCTCATAGCCAGCAAAGATGAAAAACATCGATTGAGAAAGGATCTCGTGATCGCTTAAACCTGGGGAGACAGCAAGGAGATGTGATTTTAGAAAAGCTTTAAGTTGTGCTTTGATGTGTGTGTAGATGGTGTATTTGTATGCGTGTCACCTTTATCCTGTCCGGAGTGACTGTTTTTCTGGGAGTCCATCATCAGCTGAAGGAAGTCCACTCGACTCTAACAGTAGACATGTATGAGAACAGCTTTGATTTTAATTCTGAATCTCCTGATACACATGTATATATATGCATACACACATTCACAGACAGCCATACCCTTTGCTTGCTGGCCTCTCGTTCAGATTTGATCTTCTGCACTGCAGAGTAAAAGAACTCTGTGACTGACACAGGGAAAAGGGAAACCTCAAACTTGTCAAAAATAGGACCCAGAAAAGGAAAGACACCTGGAATTAAGCAGAAAGCAACACATTTATTAAGGAAATAGGAAAGACTGTAAACATTCAAACTAAGTTTACTAGCACAGATATTTTTGGTTTACCAGCCAGATGAAAGACACAATTACAAACAGCTGCATTTTGCAGAAATGAAATGATATTTGTACCAGAAATGACGAGGAGAGGGTTGAGAAGATCAAACTTCAGCATCTTCTTGATGTTGGTAACGAAGGGGTCTGAGGGGTTGTTGAGTGAGTCAATGTCTACACCGAAGGCTGCGCTGGCTACAACATCCATACTGTAGGATCCAAAGAATCTAAAGAGCACACAAACACATCAGTGATGTCCTTTCATGCTTTTAACCAGTGAACTTTATGCATTTTCTGGAATAGCTTCAAATGAATGGAATATGGTGGAGTATGAAGTCTTCTCACTCCTTCAGCTCTAAGGGCTCATCCTTGTCTGCCTTCTTCTTCATGTTGGCGATCATGGTAGCAGAGCGCTGCTTCATTATGGCCAACATCTGAGGCACAGACAGAGACAGGTAAGAGTTACACACAGGCTTACTAAAGTACTGGAAAACAGAGTACAGAGTACAATTCCTGCTGCAGAGAGAAATATTCTGTTCTACATGCAATAAAGGGCAGAGAAAGGACAGAGTAGGAGAGGGTGGTACCTCTTTCAGTTTTCCTGAGGTGAAGGAGGGAGAAAGGACACTGCGGATCCTCTTCCACTCTTCATTCTCAACGTTGAACACAGCATCGTACAATGGTCCATTCAGATGGTTGTTCTGGAACAGAGTTAGCAAACGTGAGGAGAGTTCAACTTAGACACAGCAACCATAATCAGTGATTGAATGTCTTAAGATGTTGAGAGTACATACTCTGCGGTTAGTGAAGAGAGAGTAACACTCCTTTATCAGAATAGTTTTTATCATGGCAGGATCTGCGATGCACAGCACAGGCTGACGCCCATCAAAGATGCTGGATGTGAAAAGAATAGAACAGAATATGAGAGTAAAAATAATAAAACTCCAGGTGAGATGTTTTTGTAGTCACATGCAAATCTACCATTGTAAAACAAGTATAAATGACACTATAGAGCTACTTTGTAATGACAGACAAGCAGCTCCAAGGACAATGATCAGATGCACACACACACACACACACACACACACACACACACACACACACACACACACACACACACACACACACACATATATTACGGCATGCAGACTTACCCCCATGTTTTCCCATATTTCTTGTAACAGTCAGTGTCAAAGTTAATGAATCCCTACAAGAATAACAATATAGAGATCATGACCTGAACACCCCTTTCAGTCCACTTTTGACAAATATATTTACCAACCAACCTTTCTATATGCTAGCATAGTGCCGATAAAGGGGATTGGTTTGGGACCAGGGATGCCCATTTTCTTAAATATTCCATATGGCCACCATGTGTACCTGTGCAAAGAGAAAGAAAGAGAAAAATACAGAGGTAGAAGAGAGGGAATTATTATACACACAGGCAAACACACACACAGCACAGTACAAATACCTGTGATGCATATTCTTAAACACTCACACATAGAGCAGTGTGATGAAAGCAATCAGGAGGGTCCATGTCTCAGCGGAGAAATAGAGGAGGTGGTCCATCTCTGCAAGACTTCTCTCTTCCGTCAAGCACAGAACAAGTTCCACAAAAGCCTCAAATCACGACCACAGGCTTTTATCCCCTGCTACACAGGCCAGCTGAGGTGTGTGAGAGTTCAACCAATGGCAGTGAGGCCATGTCAAGTAAATCATTGATCAAGCAGCATTTCTATTTATCAAGCTTTATTAGTTCTTTGATCTGTGATGCTGCATTTGTGACCTAAAGTATTATACTGCTTACGGTAAGAAAGGACACATACAAAAGTCATGGAAACAGCTTTGAGAAATATTTACACACATATATGATTTAATCGAGAGTGCTGTTGTTGTGTGGTATTAAAGTATATTGACAGACATTTTTTGTTATTTTGTCCACCGCACCTCTAAATGCTTGACTTGGCTAAGAAATGTCCGTCATATTTGTAGAACTTCATTCAAAATCATGCTGCTATTGTACAGCCACGCCATGTTATAACAGAGATCACATCACTTATGAAGATGACAGTGTGCATGAGGAAGATCCAAACTATCCTTTATTGTTAACACAGGCTTTACAAATGATCTGTTTGTCACTCACTTCAGGATGAATATTAATAGCAGCTTGCACAGGAACAATTAAGAGAAGTAACCCATACAGATATAAACACAACTGTAGTATTACCATGATAACAATGATGAAAAAATGGACTCAGTGTCTATGCATAATAGATCTACAGCATAGTGATTATTACTGATTATCCTTTGTCTGGTTTTTTTGTTTGTTTGTTTGTTTTTTTAATTTATTTATTTTGCCAGTTCAGACCGTGGTACCAGCTTCAGCTTGATTGGTTGTTTAGGGGTGATTATGCCAGGGGAGTCCAGCTCTAAGGGGACCTGGATAGAAGTTACATGTGAAGAGAAAATAAGAGTCAACAGTGCATAAAACTCAGACATGTTTTTTCAAATCTGCAAACAAATGGCAACATCACAGAGGGTAGAAAACTCACTCAAAGAGCTGATATTTTATGGAGTGTGCTATTTTAGCAGACATGGTATTAATTTAATTCTTGTTCAGTGTCTTGGATAGTGGCTTTTGTTCTTTGAACAGACAGATTCTAATAATACAGATGACTGGCTACAGTTCGTGTTATATAATCCACAGTATAACCATCAACAGGATTACCCATGAACCAAAAACAAGCAGTGTAAAGATGAACATGTGTGTTCTCACCTGAGTCTCCTTACACACAGAGAAGCTGTACCTCCGCAGGATCTCCACCAGTACGAGTTTCATGGACACCAGAGCAAATCGCATCCCTATGCAGTTCCTGGGCCCTGCCCCAAAAGGCATGTACGTGTTCAGATCAATGGTCCCCTTGTTTTCCTTGCTGAACCTGAGGGCACATGTATTAATATGGGAAATCAGGAAATAGGTCCTTTCTGTGGCTGTTTTGTAAAAACACAAACATATAAATCCTTTCCATACCTCTCAGGTTTGAACTTCTCTGGCTCAGGCCACAGATTAGGGTCCTGGTGCAGGGGCCATGTGGGTACCATGACAATCATACCTTTTGGAATCACAATGCCATTTATCTCCACAGTTGCCTTGGCCACACGCTCCAGACGTGGAGCAATGGGGTACATTCGGAGAGACTCGTTGATGACGCTGTCTAAATACTCCATCTGCATCAGAGCTTCATACTCAACTGGAGCCTACACAGACACAGAGACACACATACACATACGCTGTGTATTCTTACTCATGCCACTCAGGTTACCTGCTGGATGTGTCAATAAGCATGTTAACCATAACAACAGCTTTAATCACTTTGACATCCTCCAGCTATCTCAAATATTTTCCTCCTTCCACTCCCAGCGTACCTTGTTAGGGAAGGTGGAGTCGATCTCCTCCTGCAGCTGTTTCATGACGTGAGGGTTTGTCGCCAGATTGTGAGCCAAGAAAGAGAGAGAGCTGCTGGTGGTCTCATAGCCAGCAAAGATGAAAAACATCGATTGAGAAAGGATCTCGTGATCGCTTAAACCTGGGGAGACAGCAAGGAGATGTGATTTTAGAAAAGCTTTAAGTTGTGCTTTGATGTGTGTGTAGATGGTGTATTTGTATGCGTGTCACCTTTATCCTGTCCGGAGTGACTGTTTTTCTGGGAGTCCATCATCAGCTGAAGGAAGTCCACTCGACTCTAACAGTAGACATGTATGAGAACAGCTTTGATTTTAATTCTGAATCTCCTGATACACATGTATATATATGCATACACACATTCACAGACAGCCATACCCTTTGCTTGCTGGCCTCTCGTTCAGATTTGATCTTCTGCACTGCATCGTAAAAGAACTTCATGACTGACACAGGGAAAAGGGAAACCTCAAACTTGTCAAAAATAGGACCCAGAAAGGGAAAGACACCTGGAATTAAGCAGAAAGCAACACATTTATTGAGGAAATAGGAAAGAGTGTCACTATATCGACTGTAACATTCAAACTAAGTTTACTAGCACAGATATTTTTGGTTTACCAGCCAGATGAAAGACACAATTACAAATAGCTGGATTTTACAGAAATGAAATGATATTTGTACCAGCAATGACGAGGAGAGGGTTGAGAAGACTAATCTTCAGCATCTTCTTGATGTTGGTAACGAAGGGGTCTGAGGGGTTGTTGAGTGAGTCAATGTCTACACCGAAGGCTGCGCTGGCTACAACATCCATACTGTAGGATCCAAAGAATCTAAAGAGCACACAAACACATCAGTGATGTCCTTTCATGCTTATAACCAGTTAACTTTATGCATTTTCTGGAATAGCTTCAAATGAATGGAATATGTTGGAGTGTGAAGTCTTCTCACTCCTTCAGCTCTAAGGGCTCATCCTTGTCTGCCTTCTTCTTCATGTTGGCGATCATGGTGGCAGAGCGCTGCTTCATTATGGCCAACATCTGAGGCACAGACAGAGACAGGTAAGAGTTACACACAGGCTTACTGAAATACTGGAAAACAGAATACAGAGTACAATTCCTGCTGCAGAGAGAAATATTCTGTTCTCCATGCGATAAAGGGCAGAGAAGGGACAGAGCAGGAGAGGGTGGTACCTCTTTCAGTTTTCCTGAGGTGAAGGAGGGAGAAAGGACACTGCGGATCCTCTTCCACTCTTCATTCTCAACGTTGAACACAGCATCGTACAACGGTCCATTCAGATGGTTGTTCTGGAACAGAGTTAGCAAACGTGAGGAGAGTTCAACTTAGACACAGCAACCATAATCAGTGATTGAATGTCTTAAGATGTTGAGAGTACATACTCTGCGGTTAGTGAAGAGAGAGTAACACTCCTTTATCAGAATAGTTTTTATCATGGCAGGATCTGCGATACACAGCACAGGCTGACGCCCATCAAAGATGCTGGATGTGAAAAGAATAGAACAGAATATGAGAGTAAAAATAATAAAACTCCAGGTGAGATGTTTTTGTAGTCACATGCAAATCTACCATTGTAAAACAAGTATAAATGACACTATAGAGCGCACACACACACACACACACACGCACACACACACACACACACACACACACACACACACACAGTATGACACACAGACTTACCCCCATGTTTTCCCATATTTCTTGTAGCAGTCAGTGTCAAACTTAATGAAGCCCTACAAGAATAACAATATAGAGATCATGAACTGAACACCTCTTTCAGTCCACTTTAACATGGTGGGGATGTTTGCGACAAGAACAATTACATTTAAATGTGGTGTAAATCTATGGTGTATTGCTTCTGAAAAAATATATTTACCAACCAACCTCTCTATATGCCAGCATAGTGCCAAAAAAGGGGATTGGTTTGGGACCAGGGATGCCCATTTTCTTAAATATTCCATATGGCCACCATGTGTACCTGTGCAAAGAAAAAGAAAGAGAAAAATACAGAGGTAGAAGAGAGGGAATTATTATACACACAGGCAAACACACACACAGCACAGTACAAATACCTGTGATGCATATTCTTAAACACTCACACATAGAGCAGTGTGATGAAAGCAATCAGGAGGGTCCATGTCTCAGCGGAGAAATAGAGGAGGTGGTCCATCTCTGCAAGACTTCTCTCTTCCGTCAAGCACAGAACAAGTTCCACAAAAGCTTCAAATCACGACCACAGGCTTTTATCCCCTGTTACACAGGCCAGCTGAGGTGTGTGAGAGTTCAACCAATGACAGTGAGGCCATATCAAGTAAATCATTGATCAAGCAGCATTTCTGATTATCAAGCTTTCTTAGCTCTTTGATCTGTGATGCTGCATTTATGACCTAAATTATTATACTGCTTGTGTTAAGAAAGGACACATGTAAAAGTCATGGAAACAGCTTTCAGAAATGTTTACACACATATACTATTTATTTATTTTTAGAATATTATTCTGTCAGTGTCTCCTATTTGGAATTCAAATGATACAGGAATGTATATAGACACACACTCAGGTACTTAAGTACATATGTATTTGCAATCTGTGCTCATTCAAAGACATTTCCAGATATATACATGGATGCATGGCTGACAGAAACTTGTCTTTTTCCCCTTTATTGTGTCCTTACACAGGAAGGAGGGATGCAGAGTTCTTATGTAAAAGAAAAAGACAAAACAAAAGCAACTATATATATATATATATATATATATATATGGGCATAATATATAGAAAGACTCCATAAAATATTTCCTGTTGTTTTGTACTATTGCACAGTAAAAAAATACACAACACAATAAACATGACCACATCTCAAGCCAAAATAAAAGGATACGTCCATACTCGGGGTCCTGTGAGGCTGTAATGCTCAGATTACACATATATTATTCATTGGAGGTTTTGGTCGTTTGATGGAATTTGTTGAGAACAAACCCCAGGAGAGATGAAAAGATATGTCGTTGACACACCACACGATCTTTACCTGCAAACATCAGGCAGCACATTTTTGTGTACTGTTCAATGTCAGTAAAAGTGCAACAAACTTTTTGTCCATGGTATTAATATTAACAGCTGTTCCACTTGTGCGACACTATGTGCCTTTAGAACCTCCGTCTGAATGGGGAACTCTGTGACTCAGTGTCCATTGTTGAGGATGACGAATGGAAACGTATTCGTAACATCCTCACTCCTTCCTTCACCTCTGCCCGTTTAAAAGAGGTAAATTGTAAATTTTCAAAGTTTCTTCAACTCCTGTTGGCTAGATTGAAGACATACATGCGTTCATCTTTATGTACAGTATTTTTACAGTGTAATATTAATACTTTTACTTTGACTTTTTATGTCAGTCCTGTAGTTTACACACAGTGTGGAAAGAAACACATGATCACCTGTGAAATCTAATGAAAGTCTGCACAATCAGCCTGCAACAATTAGCAGAACCTCCTTCAGTAAAGCTTTTGTTGTCAGAAAAGTGTTGATTTAACTGTGTGCTCAAACACTGAGACAATAGAGAGTGCTGTTGTTGTGTGGTTTTAAAGTATATTAACAGACATTTTTTGTTATATTGTCCACCGCACCTCTAAATGCTTGACATCACGTATAAAGATGACAGTGTGCATGAGGAAGATCCAAACTATCCTTTATTGTTAACACAGGCTTTACAAATGATCTGTTTGTCACTCACTTCAGGATGAATATTAATAGCAGCTTGCACAGGAACAATTAAGAGAAGTAACCCATACAGATATAAACACAACTGTAGTATTACCATGATAACAATGATGAAAAATGGACTCAGTGTCTATGCATAATAGATCTACAGCATAGTGATTATTACTGATTATCCTTTGTCTTGTTTATTTTGTTTGTTTGTTTTTTTTTTAAATTTATTTATTTTGCCAGTTCAGACCGTGGCACCAGCCTTAGCTTGATTGGTTGTTTAGGGTAGATCAGGGCGGGGGACTCCAGCTCTAAGGGGACCTGGATAGAAGTTACATGTGAGGAGAAAATAAGAGTCAACAGTGCATAAAACTCAGACATGTTTTTTCAAATCTGCGAACAAATGGCAACATCACAGAGGGTAGAAAACTCACTCAAAGAGCTGATATTTTATGGAGTGTGCTATTTTAGCAGACGTGGTATTAATTTAATTCTTGTTCAGTGTCTTGGATAGTGGCTTTTGTTCTTTGAACAGACAGATTCTAATAATACAGATGACTGGCTACAGTTCATGTTATATAATCCACAGTATAACCATCAACAGGATTACCCATGAACCAAAAACAAGCAGTGTAAAGATGAACATGTGTGTTCTCACCTGAGTCTCCTTACACACAGAGAAGCTGTACCTCCGCAGGATCTCCACCAGTACGAGTTTCATGGACACCAGAGCAAATCGCATCCCTATGCAGTTCCTGGGCCCTGCCCCAAAAGGCATGTACGTGTTCAGATCAATGGTCCCCTTGTTTTCCTTGCTGAACCTGAGGGCACATGTATTAATACGGGAAATCAGGAAATAGGTCCTTTCTGTGGCTGTTTTGTAAAAACACAAACATATAAATCCTTTCCATACCTCTCAGGTTTGAACTTCTCTGGCTCAGGCCACAGATTAGGGTCCCGGTGCAGGGGCCACGTGGGTACCATGACAATCATACCTTTTGGAATCACAATGCCATTTAACTCCACAGTTGACTTGGCCACACGCTCCAGACGTGGAGCAATGGGGTACAATCGGAGAGACTCGTTGATGACGCTGTCTAAATACTCCATCTGCATCAGAGCTTCATACTCAACTGGAGCCTACACAGACACAGAGACACACATACACATACGCTGTGCATTCTTACTCATGCCACTCAGGTTACCTGCTGGATGTGTCAATAAGCATGTTAACCATAACAACAGCTTTAATCACTTTGACATCCTCCAGCTATCTCAAATATTTTCCTCCATCCACTCCCAGCGTACCTTGTTAGGGAAGGTGGAGTCGATCTCCTCCTGCAGCTGTTTCATGACGTGAGGGTTTGTCGCCAGATTGTGAGCCAAGAAAGAGAGAGAGCTGCTGGTGGTCTCATAGCCAGCAAAGATGAAAAACATCGATTGAGAAAGGATCTCGTGATCGCTTAAACCTGGGGAGACAGCAAGGAGATGTGATTTTAGAAAAGCTTTAAGTTGTGCTTTGATGTGTGTGTAGATGGTGTATTTGTATGCGTGTCACCTTTATCCTGTCCGGAGTGACTGTTTTTCTGGGAGTCCATCATCAGCTGAAGGAAGTCCACTCGACTCTAACAGTAGACATGTATGAGAACAGCTTTGATTTTAATTCTGAATCTCCTGATACACATGTATATATATGCATACACACATTCACAGACAGCCATACCCTTTGCTTGCTGGCCTCTCGTTCAGATTTGATCTTCTGCACTGCAGAGTAAAAGAACTCTGTGACTGACACAGGGAAAAGGGAAACCTCAAACTTGTCAAAAATAGGACCCAGAAAAGGAAAGACACCTGGAATTAAGCAGAAAGCAACACATTTATTAAGGAAATAGGAAAGACTGTAAACATTCAAACTAAGTTTACTAGCACAGATATTTTTGGTTTACCAGCCAGATGAAAGACACAATTACAAACAGCTGCATTTTGCAGAAATGAAATGATATTTGTACCAGAAATGACGAGGAGAGGGTTGAGAAGATCAAACTTCAGCATCTTCTTGATGTTGGTAACGAAGGGGTCTGAGGGGTTGTTGAGTGAGTCAATGTCTACACCGAAGGCTGCGCTGGCTACAACATCCATACTGTAGGATCCAAAGAATCTAAAGAGCACACAAACACATCAGTGATGTCCTTTCATGCTTTTAACCAGTGAACTTTATGCATTTTCTGGAATAGCTTCAAATGAATGGAATATGGTGGAGTATGAAGTCTTCTCACTCCTTCAGCTCTAAGGGCTCATCCTTGTCTGCCTTCTTCTTCATGTTGGCGATCATGGTAGCAGAGCGCTGCTTCATTATGGCCAACATCTGAGGCACAGACAGAGACAGGTAAGAGTTACACACAGGCTTACTAAAGTACTGGAAAACAGAGTACAGAGTACAATTCCTGCTGCAGAGAGAAATATTCTGTTCTACATGCAATAAAGGGCAGAGAAAGGACAGAGTAGGAGAGGGTGGTACCTCTTTCAGTTTTCCTGAGGTGAAGGAGGGAGAAAGGACACTGCGGATCCTCTTCCACTCTTCATTCTCAACGTTGAACACAGCATCGTACAATGGTCCATTCAGATGGTTGTTCTGGAACAGAGTTAGCAAACGTGAGGAGAGTTCAACTTAGACACAGCAACCATAATCAGTGATTGAATGTCTTAAGATGTTGAGAGTACATACTCTGCGGTTAGTGAAGAGAGAGTAACACTCCTTTATCAGAATAGTTTTTATCATGGCAGGATCTGCGATGCACAGCACAGGCTGACGCCCATCAAAGATGCTGGATGTGAAAAGAATAGAACAGAATATGAGAGTAAAAATAATAAAACTCCAGGTGAGATGTTTTTGTAGTCACATGCAAATCTACCATTGTAAAACAAGTATAAATGACACTATAGAGCTACTTTGTAATGACAGACAAGCAGCTCCAAGGACAATGATCAGATGCACACACACACACACACACACACACACACACACACACACACACACACACACACACACACACACACATATATTACGGCATGCAGACTTACCCCCATGTTTTCCCATATTTCTTGTAACAGTCAGTGTCAAAGTTAATGAATCCCTACAAGAATAACAATATAGAGATCATGACCTGAACACCCCTTTCAGTCCACTTTTGACAAATATATTTACCAACCAACCTTTCTATATGCTAGCATAGTGCCGATAAAGGGGATTGGTTTGGGACCAGGGATGCCCATTTTCTTAAATATTCCATATGGCCACCATGTGTACCTGTGCAAAGAGAAAGAAAGAGAAAAATACAGAGGTAGAAGAGAGGGAATTATTATACACACAGGCAAACACACACACAGCACAGTACAAATACCTGTGATGCATATTCTTAAACACTCACACATAGAGCAGTGTGATGAAAGCAATCAGGAGGGTCCATGTCTCAGCGGAGAAATAGAGGAGGTGGTCCATCTCTGCAAGACTTCTCTCTTCCGTCAAGCACAGAACAAGTTCCACAAAAGCCTCAAATCACGACCACAGGCTTTTATCCCCTGCTACACAGGCCAGCTGAGGTGTGTGAGAGTTCAACCAATGGCAGTGAGGCCATGTCAAGTAAATCATTGATCAAGCAGCATTTCTATTTATCAAGCTTTATTAGTTCTTTGATCTGTGATGCTGCATTTGTGACCTAAAGTATTATACTGCTTACGGTAAGAAAGGACACATACAAAAGTCATGGAAACAGCTTTGAGAAATATTTACACACATATATGATTTAATCGAGAGTGCTGTTGTTGTGTGGTATTAAAGTATATTGACAGACATTTTTTGTTATTTTGTCCACCGCACCTCTAAATGCTTGACTTGGCTAAGAAATGTCCGTCATATTTGTAGAACTTCATTCAAAATCATGCTGCTATTGTACAGCCACGTCATGTTATAACAGAGATCACATCACTTATAAGGATGACAGTGTGCATGAGGAAGATCCAAACTATCCTTTATTGTTAACACAGGCTTTACAAATGATCTGTTTGTCACTCACTTCAGGATGAATATTAATAGCAGCTTGCACAGGAACAATTAAGAGAAGTAACCCATACAGATATAAACACAACTGTAGTATTACCATGATAACAATGATGAAAAAATGGACTCAGTGTCTATGCATAATAGATCTACAGCATAGTGATTATTACTGATTATCCTTTGTCTGGTTTTTTTGTTTGTTTGTTTGTTTTTTTAATTTATTTATTTTGCCAGTTCAGACCGTGGTACCAGCTTCAGCTTGATTGGTTGTTTAGGGGTGATTATGCCAGGGGAGTCCAGCTCTAAGGGGACCTGGATAGAAGTTACATGTGAAGAGAAAATAAGAGTCAACAGTGCATAAAACTCAGACATGTTTTTTCAAATCTGCAAACAAATGGCAACATCACAGAGGGTAGAAAACTCACTCAAAGAGCTGATATTTTATGGAGTGTGCTATTTTAGCAGACATGGTATTAATTTAATTCTTGTTCAGTGTCTTGGATAGTGGCTTTTGTTCTTTGAACAGACAGATTCTAATAATACAGATGACTGGCTACAGTTCGTGTTATATAATCCACAGTATAACCATCAACAGGATTACCCATGAACCAAAAACAAGCAGTGTAAAGATGAACATGTGTGTTCTCACCTGAGTCTCCTTACACACAGAGAAGCTGTACCTCCGCAGGATCTCCACCAGTACGAGTTTCATGGACACCAGAGCAAATCGCATCCCTATGCAGTTCCTGGGCCCTGCCCCAAAAGGCATGTACGTGTTCAGATCAATGGTCCCCTTGTTTTCCTTGCTGAACCTGAGGGCACATGTATTAATATGGGAAATCAGGAAATAGGTCCTTTCTGTGGCTGTTTTGTAAAAACACAAACATATAAATCCTTTCCATACCTCTCAGGTTTGAACTTCTCTGGCTCAGGCCACAGATTAGGGTCCTGGTGCAGGGGCCATGTGGGTACCATGACAATCATACCTTTTGGAATCACAATGCCATTTATCTCCACAGTTGCCTTGGCCACACGCTCCAGACGTGGAGCAATGGGGTACATTCGGAGAGACTCGTTGATGACGCTGTCTAAATACTCCATCTGCATCAGAGCTTCATACTCAACTGGAGCCTACACAGACACAGAGACACACATACACATACGCTGTGTATTCTTACTCATGCCACTCAGGTTACCTGCTGGATGTGTCAATAAGCATGTTAACCATAACAACAGCTTTAATCACTTTGACATCCTCCAGCTATCTCAAATATTTTCCTCCTTCCACTCCCAGCGTACCTTGTTAGGGAAGGTGGAGTCGATCTCCTCCTGCAGCTGTTTCATGACGTGAGGGTTTGTCGCCAGATTGTGAGCCAAGAAAGAGAGAGAGCTGCTGGTGGTCTCATAGCCAGCAAAGATGAAAAACATCGATTGAGAAAGGATCTCGTGATCGCTTAAACCTGGGGAGACAGCAAGGAGATGTGATTTTAGAAAAGCTTTAAGTTGTGCTTTGATGTGTGTGTAGATGGTGTATTTGTATGCGTGTCACCTTTATCCTGTCCGGAGTGACTGTTTTTCTGGGAGTCCATCATCAGCTGAAGGAAGTCCACTCGACTCTAACAGTAGACATGTATGAGAACAGCTTTGATTTTAATTCTGAATCTCCTGATACACATGTATATATATGCATACACACATTCACAGACAGCCATACCCTTTGCTTGCTGGCCTCTCGTTCAGATTTGATCTTCTGCACTGCATCGTAAAAGAACTTCATGACTGACACAGGGAAAAGGGAAACCTCAAACTTGTCAAAAATAGGACCCAGAAAGGGAAAGACACCTGGAATTAAGCAGAAAGCAACACATTTATTGAGGAAATAGGAAAGAGTGTCACTATATCGACTGTAACATTCAAACTAAGTTTACTAGCACAGATATTTTTGGTTTACCAGCCAGATGAAAGACACAATTACAAATAGCTGGATTTTACAGAAATGAAATGATATTTGTACCAGCAATGACGAGGAGAGGGTTGAGAAGACTAATCTTCAGCATCTTCTTGATGTTGGTAACGAAGGGGTCTGAGGGGTTGTTGAGTGAGTCAATGTCTACACCGAAGGCTGCGCTGGCTACAACATCCATACTGTAGGATCCAAAGAATCTAAAGAGCACACAAACACATCAGTGATGTCCTTTCATGCTTATAACCAGTTAACTTTATGCATTTTCTGGAATAGCTTCAAATGAATGGAATATGTTGGAGTGTGAAGTCTTCTCACTCCTTCAGCTCTAAGGGCTCATCCTTGTCTGCCTTCTTCTTCATGTTGGCGATCATGGTGGCAGAGCGCTGCTTCATTATGGCCAACATCTGAGGCACAGACAGAGACAGGTAAGAGTTACACACAGGCTTACTGAAATACTGGAAAACAGAATACAGAGTACAATTCCTGCTGCAGAGAGAAATATTCTGTTCTCCATGCGATAAAGGGCAGAGAAGGGACAGAGCAGGAGAGGGTGGTACCTCTTTCAGTTTTCCTGAGGTGAAGGAGGGAGAAAGGACACTGCGGATCCTCTTCCACTCTTCATTCTCAACGTTGAACACAGCATCGTACAACGGTCCATTCAGATGGTTGTTCTGGAACAGAGTTAGCAAACGTGAGGAGAGTTCAACTTAGACACAGCAACCATAATCAGTGATTGAATGTCTTAAGATGTTGAGAGTACATACTCTGCGGTTAGTGAAGAGAGAGTAACACTCCTTTATCAGAATAGTTTTTATCATGGCAGGATCTGCGATACACAGCACAGGCTGACGCCCATCAAAGATGCTGGATGTGAAAAGAATAGAACAGAATATGAGAGTAAAAATAATAAAACTCCAGGTGAGATGTTTTTGTAGTCACATGCAAATCTACCATTGTAAAACAAGTATAAATGACACTATAGAGCGCACACACACACACACACACACGCACACACACACACACACACACACACACACACACACAGTATGACACACAGACTTACCCCCATGTTTTCCCATATTTCTTGTAGCAGTCAGTGTCAAACTTAATGAAGCCCTACAAGAATAACAATATAGAGATCATGAACTGAACACCTCTTTCAGTCCACTTTAACATGGTGGGGATGTTTGCGACAAGAACAATTACATTTAAATGTGGTGTAAATCTATGGTGTATTGCTTCTGAAAAAATATATTTACCAACCAACCTCTCTATATGCCAGCATAGTGCCAAAAAAGGGGATTGGTTTGGGACCAGGGATGCCCATTTTCTTAAATATTCCATATGGCCACCATGTGTACCTGTGCAAAGAAAAAGAAAGAGAAAAATACAGAGGTAGAAGAGAGGGAATTATTATACACACAGGCAAACACACACACAGCACAGTACAAATACCTGTGATGCATATTCTTAAACACTCACACATAGAGCAGTGTGATGAAAGCAATCAGGAGGGTCCATGTCTCAGCGGAGAAATAGAGGAGGTGGTCCATCTCTGCAAGACTTCTCTCTTCCGTCAAGCACAGAACAAGTTCCACAAAAGCTTCAAATCACGACCACAGGCTTTTATCCCCTGTTACACAGGCCAGCTGAGGTGTGTGAGAGTTCAACCAATGACAGTGAGGCCATATCAAGTAAATCATTGATCAAGCAGCATTTCTGATTATCAAGCTTTCTTAGCTCTTTGATCTGTGATGCTGCATTTATGACCTAAATTATTATACTGCTTGTGTTAAGAAAGGACACATGTAAAAGTCATGGAAACAGCTTTCAGAAATGTTTACACACATATACTATTTATTTATTTTTAGAATATTATTCTGTCAGTGTCTCCTATTTGGAATTCAAATGATACAGGAATGTATATAGACACACACTCAGGTACTTAAGTACATATGTATTTGCAATCTGTGCTCATTCAAAGACATTTCCAGATATATACATGGATGCATGGCTGACAGAAACTTGTCTTTTTCCCCTTTATTGTGTCCTTACACAGGAAGGAGGGATGCAGAGTTCTTATGTAAAAGAAAAAGACAAAACAAAAGCAACTATATATATATATATATATATATATATATGGGCATAATATATAGAAAGACTCCATAAAATATTTCCTGTTGTTTTGTACTATTGCACAGTAAAAAAATACACAACACAATAAACATGACCACATCTCAAGCCAAAATAAAAGGATACGTCCATACTCGGGGTCCTGTGAGGCTGTAATGCTCAGATTACACATATATTATTCATTGGAGGTTTTGGTCGTTTGATGGAATTTGTTGAGAACAAACCCCAGGAGAGATGAAAAGATATGTCGTTGACACACCACACGATCTTTACCTGCAAACATCAGGCAGCACATTTTTGTGTACTGTTCAATGTCAGTAAAAGTGCAACAAACTTTTTGTCCATGGTATTAATATTAACAGCTGTTCCACTTGTGCGACACTATGTGCCTTTAGAACCTCCGTCTGAATGGGGAACTCTGTGACTCAGTGTCCATTGTTGAGGATGACGAATGGAAACGTATTCGTAACATCCTCACTCCTTCCTTCACCTCTGCCCGTTTAAAAGAGGTAAATTGTAAATTTTCAAAGTTTCTTCAACTCCTGTTGGCTAGATTGAAGACATACATGCGTTCATCTTTATGTACAGTATTTTTACAGTGTAATATTAATACTTTTACTTTGACTTTTTATGTCAGTCCTGTAGTTTACACACAGTGTGGAAAGAAACACATGATCACCTGTGAAATCTAATGAAAGTCTGCACAATCAGCCTGCAACAATTAGCAGAACCTCCTTCAGTAAAGCTTTTGTTGTCAGAAAAGTGTTGATTTAACTGTGTGCTCAAACACTGAGACAATAGAGAGTGCTGTTGTTGTGTGGTTTTAAAGTATATTAACAGACATTTTTTGTTATATTGTCCACCGCACCTCTAAATGCTTGACATCACGTATAAAGATGACAGTGTGCATGAGGAAGATCCAAACTATCCTTTATTGTTAACACAGGCTTTACAAATGATCTGTTTGTCACTCACTTCAGGATGAATATTAATAGCAGCTTGCACAGGAACAATTAAGAGAAGTAACCCATACAGATATAAACACAACTGTAGTATTACCATGATAACAATGATGAAAAATGGACTCAGTGTCTATGCATAATAGATCTACAGCATAGTGATTATTACTGATTATCCTTTGTCTTGTTTATTTTGTTTGTTTGTTTTTTTTTTAAATTTATTTATTTTGCCAGTTCAGACCGTGGCACCAGCCTTAGCTTGATTGGTTGTTTAGGGTAGATCAGGGCGGGGGACTCCAGCTCTAAGGGGACCTGGATAGAAGTTACATGTGAGGAGAAAATAAGAGTCAACAGTGCATAAAACTCAGACATGTTTTTTCAAATCTGCGAACAAATGGCAACATCACAGAGGGTAGAAAACTCACTCAAAGAGCTGATATTTTATGGAGTGTGCTATTTTAGCAGACGTGGTATTAATTTAATTCTTGTTCAGTGTCTTGGATAGTGGCTTTTGTTCTTTGAACAGACAGATTCTAATAATACAGATGACTGGCTACAGTTCATGTTATATAATCCACAGTATAACCATCAACAGGATTACCCATGAACCAAAAACAAGCAGTGTAAAGATGAACATGTGTGTTCTCACCTGAGTCTCCTTACACACAGAGAAGCTGTACCTCCGCAGGATCTCCACCAGTACGAGTTTCATGGACACCAGAGCAAATCGCATCCCTATGCAGTTCCTGGGCCCTGCCCCAAAAGGCATGTACGTGTTCAGATCAATGGTCCCCTTGTTTTCCTTGCTGAACCTGAGGGCACATGTATTAATACGGGAAATCAGGAAATAGGTCCTTTCTGTGGCTGTTTTGTAAAAACACAAACATATAAATCCTTTCCATACCTCTCAGGTTTGAACTTCTCTGGCTCAGGCCACAGATTAGGGTCCCGGTGCAGGGGCCACGTGGGTACCATGACAATCATACCTTTTGGAATCACAATGCCATTTATCTCCACAGTTGCCTTGGCCACACGCTCCAGACGTGGAACAATGGGGTACAATCGGAGAGACTCGTTGATGACGCTGTCTAAATACTCCATCTGCATCAGAGCTTCATACTCAACTGGAGCCTACACAGACACAGAGACACACATACACATACGCTGTGTATTCTTACTCATGCCACTCAGGTTACCTGCTGGATGTGTCAATAAGCATGTTAACCATAACAACAGCTTTAATCACTTTGACATCCTCCAGCTATCTCAAATATTTTCCTCCTTCCACTCCCAGCGTACCTTGTTAGGGAAGGTGGAGTCGATCTCCTCCTGCAGCTGTTTCATGACGTGAGGGTTTGTTGCCAGATTGTGAGCCAAGAAAGAGAGAGAGCTGCTGGTGGTCTCATAGCCAGCAAAGATGAAAATCATCGATTGAGAAAGGATCTCGTGATCGCTTAAACCTGGGGAGACAGCAAGGAGATGTGATTTTAGAAAAGCTTTAAGTTGTGCTTTGATGTGTGTGTAGATAGTGTATTTGTATGCGTGTCACCTTTATCCTGTCCGGAGTGACTGTTTTTCTGGGAGTCCATCATCAGCTGAAGGAAGTCCACTCGACTCTAACAGTAGACATGTATGAGAACAGCTTTGATTTTAATTCTGAATCTCCTGATACACATGTATCTATATGCATACACACATTCACAGACAGCCATACCCTTTGCTTGCTGGTCTCTCGTTCAGATTTGATCTTCTGCACTGCAGAGTAAAAGAACTCTGTGACTGACACAGGGAAAAGGGAAACCTCAAACTTTTCAAAAATAGGACCCACAAAGGGAAAGACACCTGGAATTAAGCAGAAAGCAACACATTTATTAAGGAAATAGGAAAGACTGTAAACATTCAAATTAAGTTTACTAGCACAGATATTTTTGGTTTACCAGCCAGGTGAAAGACACAATGACAAACAGCTGGATTTTACAGAAATGAAATGATATTTGTACCAGCAATGATGAGGAGAGGGTTGAGAAGACTAATCTTCAGCATCTTCTTGATGTTGGTAACGAAGGGGTCTGAGGGGTTGTTGAGTGAGTCAATGTCTACACCGAAGGCTGCGCTGGCTACAACATCCATACTGTAGGATCCAAAGAATCTAAAGAGCACACAAACACATCAGTGATGTCCTTTCATGCTTATAACCAGTTAACTTTATGCATTTTCTGGAATAGCTTCAAATGAATGGAATATGTTGGAGTGTGAAGTCTTCTCACTCCTTCAGCTCTAAGGGCTCAGCCTTGTCTGCCTTCTTCTTCATGTTGGCGATCATGGTGGCAGAGCGCTGCTTCATTATGGCCAACATCTGAGGCACAGACAGAGACAGGTAAGAGTTACACACAGGCTTACTGAAATACTGGAAAACAGAATACAGAGTACAATTCCTGCTGCAGAGAGAAATATTCTGTTCTACATGCGATAAAGGGCAGAGAAGGGACAGAGCAGGAGAGGGTGGTACCTCTTTCAGTTTTCCTGAGGTGAAGGAGGGAGAAAGGACACTGCGGATCCTCTTCCACTCTTCATTCTCAATGTTGAACACAGAGTCGTACAATGGTCCATTCAGATGGTTGTTCTGGAACAGAGTTAGCAAACGTGAGGAGAGTTCAACTTAGACACAGCAACCATAATCAGTGATTGAATGTCGTAAGATGTTGAGAGTACATACTCTGCGGTTAGTGAAGAGAGAGTAACACTCCTTTATCAGAATAGTTTTTATCATGGCAGGATCTGTGATACACAGCACAGGTTGACGCCCATCAAAGATGCTGGATGTGAAAAGAATAGAACAGAATATGAGAGTAAAAATAATAAAACTCCAAGTGAGATGTTTTTGTAGTCACATGCAAATCTACCATTGTAAAACAAGTATAAATGACACTATAGAGCGCGCGCACACACACGCACACACACGCACACACACACACACACACACACACACACACACACACACACACAGTATGACACACAGACTTACCCCCATGTTTTCCCATATTTCTTGTAGCAGTCAGTGTCAAACTTAATGAAGCCCTACAAGAATAACAATATAGAGATCATGAACTGAACACCTCTTTCAGTCCACTTTAACATGGTGGGGATATTTGTGACAAGAACAATTACATTTAAATGTGGTGTAAATCTATGGTGTATTGCCTCTGAAAAAATATATTTACCAACCAACCTCTCTATATGCCAGCATAGTGCCAAAAAAGGGGATTGGTTTGGGACCAGGGATGCCCATTTTCTTAAATATTCCATATGGCCACCATGTGTACCTGTACAGAGAAAAAGAAAGAGAAAAATACAGAGATAGAAGAGAGGGAATTATTATACACACAGGCAAACACACACACAGCACAGTACAAATACCTGTGATGCATATTCTTAAACACTCACACATAGAGCAGTGTGATGAAAGCAATCAGGAGGGTCCATGTCTCAGCGGAGAAATAGAGGAGGTAGTCCATCTCTGCAAGACTTCTCTCTTCCGTCAAGCACAGAGCAAGTTCCACAAAAGCCTCAAATCACGACCACAGGCTTTTATCCCCTGCTACACAGGCCAGCTGAGGTGTGTGAGAGTTCAACCAATGGCAGTGAGGCCATGTCAAGTAAATCATTGATCAAGCAGCATTTCTATTTATCAAGCTTTCTTAGCTCTTTGATCTGTGATGCTGCATTTACGACCTAAATTATTATACTGCTTGTGTTAGGGAAGGACACATGCAAAAGTCATGGAAACAGCTTTAAGAAATGTTTACACACATATACTATTTATTTATTTTTAGAATATTATTCTGTTAGTGTCTCCTATTTGGAATTCAAATGATACAGGAATGTATATAGAGACACACTCAGGTACTTAAGTACATATGTATTTGCAATCTGTGTTCATTCAAAGACATTTCCAGATATATACATGGATGCATGGCTGACAGAAACTTGTCTTTTTCCCCTTTATTGTGTCCTTACACAGGAAGGAGGGATGCAGAGTTCTTATGTAAAAGAAAAAGACAAGAACAAAATCAACTATATATATATGGGCATAATATATAGAAAGACTCCATAAAATATTTCCTGTTGTTTTGTACTATTGCACAGTAGAAAAATACACAACACAGTAAACATGACCACATCTCAAACGTAGTTTAATAACTAGGTTCAGGAACAAGACCACGCCTCAAAACACACCCTAATCACGTACCAGGTTATTTAAGCGCTCCTGACGCATCCAATCTCCTCTTTGACTCGTTCCGCACGTCTCGTACGACACGCAAGTCATCGATTGAGGAAAAAATAAATAAATAAATAAATAAATAAATAAATAAAAAAAAAAAATATATATATATATATATATATATATATATATATATATATATATATATATATCTTTTTTTTTTAGGTCCATTATATACACACACACACACACACACACACACACACACACACACACACACACCTCAACGCATGGAGCAGGAACTCTTCCTTAACCCCTCGGACAGCGACCTGTTCGACGAGGAGCCAACTCCAGAAGTCCCCGAATCACCGCCATCTCCGCAAATCCAGCGCCGCCAGCAAACCAGGATGCGCTCAGAAGTTCACTTCACCCAACGACCTCAGCCCTCATCATCCGACAATTCCCACACAGTCAGCCCGTCGCCCGCCACCAGCCACAGGGGAAGATACCGTCTCCGCCGCCCAAAAAACGACGTCCCCGACAGAGGCCTCTCTCCCACATGCCCGAGGTCCAGGCGCGCAAGCGATAGGCGAAGCCTTCGCCATAAACACGCGCCACGGCATCACTCCGATCGCTCCTCAGCGCTTAACTCACCCAAATGGACAGTCGCCCGCCTGAGACACGCTCTCAAGCAGCGAAACATCCGCTTCCATAGCTCCGACAGAAAAACAAAGCTCCTCAAACTGCTCAATGACTATTCGCAATCAACAACTCTTCCTTCCCGGACGTCCCAAGCGCTTCCGGATTTCCTGCGCCGCGCCGTATCCGGCGCCGATGACATCACGACACATCGCCCGCACGACGAAGCAACTCAACAATCTTCATCAGCCCTGATTCATGGTCAGGTTGTATCAAGCAACACTCATGCTCACCTCCCTCCTGAGCCCTCTAATTCTCTCTTCCCCCCCCCCCCCAAACTTCACAATCAACCCGAGCACATGCATCCCTCCATCCCAGCATCCTTTCTTCTTCCCTCGCTCCAAACCTTCCTACTTCATCCGCAACAGCCACAACTGCTGCTCACACCGCATTACCCACCAGCTCCATCGCTCCACCCATCCTCACAGCAGCGACCTACAACGCAGTCAACCAAAACCTCTCATTTCCTCCTGTCTCTCCTTTTCCCCCTCCCCTCCCCCACCCTCACAACCCCCTACCCCATCACCCCAATGTTTTCAGTGTTTCCCATCATGCACCTAACGTACCTCTTCCTTCCACAGCTCCGCAAGCAACAGAACTTAGCGTTCTCCCCACCTATCTCCCTCCACCTAACAGCTTCTCCCTAGCTACCGCTCTACCTCCAGTACGCCCAGCCACAGCAGCCCGACCATCACCCGTGTCACCTACTCTCAGGCAACAAATCCTCACCGGTAACTACGTCGATCTAGCCCTACTGATCCATCCTTCCACATGCAACCCGCATATCCCAAGAGAAATACAAACCGTTCTAGGCCCCCTCCACCTCAAACAGCCAACACCCACTCGTTCCAAGGAACTCACACCAACCGAATTTGCATTCTCTTTTTCCTTGTACCGCGACACGATATGTTCCGTTTTCCCCAACCGCAGACCAGAGCTAGACGACTACCTGTCCATTATCCTGGACTTAGCCCTGCGATTCGGCGGTAACGGCTTTTACACATATCACACACTTTTCGCTTCCCAAGCCGCCGGTCGCTTGCACCAATTCAACCAGGGAACTTATTGGGGGGCACTAGACCCGGAGCTATATTGCCGCGTTTTCGCCGCTCGCCCCTCCCTCAACTGCCAATCATGCGGGGCACCTTCCCACACAGCCACAGAATGCACCCTCATGAACCCCCTACCTCACTCCGCACCCCCAAATAAACGTACACCGACGGTCTTCCCCAGTCTGCCATCCACGGCCCCCCCACCCACCATCACCCCCAAGCCAGCTCCCACCCAGCCCACCGCCATCGGCCCCCTCCCCAGAGGCGTTGACAGGAGAGGAAGGCCAGTCCTCTTCCAAAGCGGGAGAATGGTATGCAACAATTTCAACGACCTAGGTTGCAATGCCTCAAGCTGCCGATTCCTCCACACCTGCTCCTTCTGCGGTGGAGCCCATTCCAGACCCACCTGTCCCCACAACCCAACCACGCTTAACCCGTGTAAGTACCTCAACACTCCCATTAACATTTGCACTTTAGCTGCTGCCCTAAAGAACCACCCCGACCGCCAGTTCGTCAGTTACCTCATCCAGGGATTGACCCACTGTTTCCACCCGGGTTTGCAGACCATGCCTGATTTTTCTTATATATGCAACAACCTGCAGTCAGCCAGATCAGAACCAGATATCGTAGACAAACTCCTCGCTGCAGAAGTGAAAGAAGCCTTCATGATAGGCCCCTTTCCCAGTCCACCCTTCCCCACATTCAGAATTAGTCCAATTGGCATAGCCACTAGGAAGTATTCAGGTAAAAAGAGACTCATTATCGACCTCTCATCCCCCCACGGCTCATCCGTTCCAAGCATCAACAGCCTAATCCCTAGTCCAGACTTCTCCATGCAGTATTCCACAATTGACCACGCCATCTCCCTCATCCATCTAGCAGACCAAGGAGCCTGGTTGTCCAAAGCAGACATTACCAGCGCTTTCAAAGTCCTCCCCATCCACCCCGACTTCTGGCACCTTTTTGGCGTTCACTGGAAGGGTGCATACTATTTCGCAGTGCGCCTCACCTTCGGATGCAAAAGCAGTCCCAAAATATTCGATTCCCTCGCAGAATCACTCTGCTGGATCCTCACAAATAACCACAAAGTCCCATACGTCATCCACCTCTTAGACGACTTCCTTACCATCTCACCACCTTCTTCCCCCCCAGCCAAGGCTCTCACCACCCTCACCACCACATTCCACGAACTGGGAGTCCCCATCTCCCCAGACAAAACAGAAGGTCCCAAAACATCCCTAGACTTTCTCGGCATCACACTCAACACCGTCTCACTCCAAGCATCACTGCCCCCCGAGAAAACCCATAGAATCGCATTACTCATTTCGAACTTCCTCCTGGCCCACAAGTGCACCAAACACCAACTCCTGTCACTCCTAGGACACCTCCATCACGCCACTCGCATCATCCCCCAAGGCCGATCTTTCGTGTCTCACCTCCTGTCCATCGCCTCCTCCGTCCCATCCCTCCACAACTACGTCACGCTCGACCAAACATGCAAGATGGAACTCAAACTGTGGTTTCAGTTCCTTTCGTCCTGGAACGGCATCTCCTTCTTTTACGACAACCACGTCACTGCGCAGGAAGACATGCACCTGTTCACAGATGCAGCCCCTTCCATCGGTTTCGGCGGCTACTACAATGGAAAGTGGTTCTCGGCCATGTGGCCTGACGAATTCACATCACTCCCTCCTTCCTCCACCATATGCGAATTATATCCCATCGTGATAGCAGCCATTCTTTGGGGGCACGAATGGTCAAAAAAGATAATCGTCATCCACTCCGACAACAGCGCCGTCATAAACATTATCAACAAAGGAAGATCGCATGTCCTAGACATCATGCAATTCATCCGCAGGCTCACCTTAATTTCAGCTCAACACCAGTTCATTATCCGAGCATCCCACATCCCAGGCCACAAAAACTTAATCGCTGACTCACTTTCTCGTTTCTCCTTCCAGAAATTCAGGCAATTGGCTCCTACCTCCGACCGTTTTCCGACGCCAGTCCCACTGTTTTCAGCCACCATCTTCAACTAAGACCCGAGTTAGAAAGATTACGGATTGCTTCTCAAGACGCCATCCTAAACAGCGTCTCCCCCCGGACGATTTCCTCCTATCTGACCGGATGGAATTGCTTCAAAGCTTTCCATGCCTCCTTCAGCCTTCCTTTCCCATCTCTTGACATCCTTACCTTCACCAACTTCATCACGTTCGCCCACTCAACCCTAAAGATCAAATCTTCCACCATACAAGCCTATATCAGCGGTATAAATTTCATCATCAAGTTAGCAACGGGAGCACCTTGCCCCGCCTTATCCCACTCTCACATCCGTATGTCCATCAAAGGTCTTCACAAGACTGAACCTCGCTCAGAGCCAAAACGCTTGCCTCTCACCGCAGACCTTCTGGCCCGATGCATAGCCACTCTGCGCTCAGGTTATCTGTCTCCTTTCATAGACAAAGTACTGGAATCTATGTTCCTATTAGCTTTCTTTGGCTTCCTCCATTGTTCTGAATTCACCGCCACCACTCTGGACTTCCAACCATCCCGGCACGCGGCCATCTCCGACATTTCCATCCTTTCATCCGACTCTCTTGTCTTCCACCTAAAACACAGCAAAACCAATCAGTCCGGCCCGCCCCAGCCCATCCACCTCTTTCGACAAAATTCAATCCTAAGTCCTTATGAACCCATCCGCGATTACATTAGTTTAAGACTAACCAATCAAGCTTCACCCCGAGATCCACTGTTCATCTCAGAAACCGGCCACGTAGCCACACGCTTCTGGTTCCACCATCACCTCCGCCAAATCTTATTCAGATCCGGTATTCAGCCCGAACTGTACTCAGGCCATTCATTCCGCATCGGTGCTGCTACAACCGCTTCTCAGCAGGGCATTCCTGACCACATCATTAAAATCCTCAGTCGCTGGTCTTCTCCTTCTTACCTTACTTATATCCACAACAACCCGAGAGACATCAGAAACGCTCAAGCGCGGCTGTCGCTTGGAAGTTCCTTTGGGGCTCAACCGGCGTGACCCAAGGACAGCCGAAGAGACAGCTGCCCCACCCTGAGTCTCTTCCTTCACTGCCTCCTCTCGCCGCTGAACCTCCAGCCACACCGATCAGTCATTCCAATCCACCCACCAGAGTCTACCATCCGCTCTTCTGCTCTCACCCCCTTTCACCCCACCCCTCCTCTCCTCATCCCTCGACCCTCACCCCTTCATCCCTCACCCCCGACCCCACCCCCCTCATCCCTCGACCCCATCCCCTCATCCCTCAACCCTCATCCTTTCTCCCCCCTTCCCTTTTCCATCATCCCTGCTCTCCTCCATCAGAAGACGCATTAAAAATGATTGCAAACTTGCATCTCTGTGGCGTGGTCTTCGTTAGTGAAGCCAAAATAAAAGGTTACGTCCATACTCGGGGTCCTGTGAGGCTGTAATGCTCAGATTACACATATATTATTCATTGGAGGTTTTGGTCGTTTGATGGAATTTGTTGAGAACAAACCCCAGGAGAGATGAAAAGATATGTCGTTGACACACCACACGATCTTTACCTGCAAACATCAGGCAGCACATGTTTGTGTACTGTTCAATGTCAGTAAAAGTGCAACAAGCTTTTTGTCCATGGTATTAGCATTAACAGCTGTTCCACTTGTGCGACACTATGTGCCTTTAGAACCTCCGTCTGAATGGGGAACTCTGTGACTCAGTGTCCATTGTTGAGGATGATGAATGGAAACGTATTCGTAACATCCTCACTCCTTCCTTCACCTCTGCCCATTTAAAAGAGGTAAATTGTAAATTTTCAATGTTTCTTCAACTCCTGTTGGTTAGATTGAAGATGTACATGCGTTCATCTTTATGTACAGTATTTTTACAGTGTAATATTAATACTTTTACTTTGACTTTTTATGTCAGTCCTGTAGTTTACACACAGTGTGGAAAGAAACACATGATCACCTGTGAAATCTAATGAAAGTCTGCACGATCAGCCTGCAACAATTAGCAGAACCTCCTTCAGTAAAGCTTTTGTTGTCAGAAAAGTGTTGATTTAACTGTGTGCTCAAACACTGAGACAATAGAGAGTGCTGTTGTGTGGTTTTAAAGTATATTGACAGACATTTTTTGTTATATTGTCCACCGCACCTCTAAATGCTTGACTTGGCTAAGAAATGTCTGTCATATTTGTAGAACTTCATTGTAAGAATCAATATCATGCTGCTATTGTACAGCCACGTCATGTTATAACAGAGATCACATCACGTATAAAGATGACAGTGTGCATGAGGAAGATCCAAACTATCCTTTATTGTTAACACAGGCTTTACAAATGATCTGTTTGTCACCCACTTCAGGATGAATATTATTCGCAGCTTGCACAGGAGCAATTATGAGAAGTAACCCATACAGATATAAACACAACTGTAGTATTACCATGATAACAATAATGAAAAATTGACTCAGTGTCTATGCATAATAGATCTACAGCATAGTGATTATTACTGATTATCCTTTGTCTTGTTTATTTTTTTAAATATTTATTTTGCCAGTTCAGACCGTGGCACCAACTTCAGCTTGATTGGTTGTTTAGGGTAGATCATGCCAGGGGAGTCCAGCTCTATGGGGACCTGGAAGGAAGTTACATGTGAAGAGAAAATAAGAGTCAACAGTGCATAAAACTCAGACATGTTTTTTCAAATCTGCAAACAAATGGCAACATCACAGAGGGTAGAAAACTCACTCAAAGAGCTGATATTTTATGAAGTGTGCTATTTTAGCAGACGTGGTATTAATTTAATTCTTGTTCAGTGTCTTGGATAGTGGCTTTTGTTCTTTGAACAGACAGATTCTAATAATACAGATGACTGGCTACAGTTCGTGTTATATAATCCACAGTATAACCATCAACAGGATTACCCATGAACCAAAAACAAGCAGTGTAAAGATGAACATGTGTGTTCTCACCTGAGTCTCCTTACACACAGAGAAGCTGTACCTCCGCAGGATCTCCACCAGTACGAGTTTCATGGACACCAGAGCAAATCGCATCCCTATGCAGTTCCTGGGCCCTGCCCCAAAAGGCATGTACGTGTTCAGATCAATGGTCCCCTTGTTTTCCTTGCTGAACCTGAGGGCACACGCACACAAATATATTAATACGAGAAATCAGGAAATAGGTCCTTTCTGTGGCTGTTTTGTAAAAACACAAACATATAAATCCTTTCCATACCTCTCAGGTTTGAACTTCTCTGGCTCAGGCCACAGATTAGGGTCCCGGTGCAGGGGCCACGTGGGTACCATGACAATCATACCTTTTGGAATCACAATGCCATTTATCTCCACAGTTGACTTGGCCACACGCTCCAGACGTGGAGCAATGGGGTACATTCGGAGAGACTCGTTGATGACGCTGTCTAAATACTCCATCTGCATCAGAGCTTCATACTCAACTGGAGCCTACACAGACACAGAGACACACATACACATACGCTGTGTATTCTTACTCATGCCACTCAGGTTACCTGCTGGATGTGTCAATAAGCATGTTAACCATAACAACAGCTTTAATCACTTTGACATCCTCCAGCTATCTCAAATATTTTCCTCCTTCCACTCCCAGCGTACCTTGTTAGGGAAGGTGGAGTCGATCTCCTCCTGCAGCTGTTTCATGACGTGAGGGTTTGTCGCCAGATTGTGAGCCAAGAAAGAGAGAGAGCTGCTGGTGGTCTCATAGCCAGCAAAGATGAAAATCATCGATTGAGAAAGGATCTCGTGATCGCTTAAACCTGGGGAGACAGCAAGGAGATGTGATTTTAGAAAAGCTTTAAGTTGTGCTTTGATGTGTGTGTAGATGGTGTATTTGTATGCGTGTCACCTTTATCCTGTCCGGAGTGACTGTTTTTCTGGGAGTCCATCATCAGCTGAAGGAAGTCCACTCGACTCTAACAGTAGACATGTATGAGAACAGCTTTGATTTTAATTCTGAATCTCCTGATACACATGTATATATATGCATACACACATTCACAGACAGCCATACCCTTTGCTTGCTGGCCTCTCGTTCAGATTTGATCTTCTGCACTGCAGCGTAAAAGAACTTCATGACTGACACAGGGAAAAGGGAAACCTCAAACTTGTCAAAAATAGGACCCAGAAAGGGAAAGACACCTGGAATTAAGCAGAAAGCAACACATTTATTAAGGAAAGAGGAAAGATTGTAAACATTCAAATTAACTAGCACAGATATTTTTGGTTTACCAGCCAGATGAAAGACACAATGACAAATAGCTGGATTTTACAGAAATGAAATGATATTTGTACAAGAAATGATGAGGAGAGGGTTGAGAAGATCAAACTTCAGCATCTTCTTGATGTTGGTAACGAAGGGGTCTGAGGGGTTGTTGAGTGAGTCAATGTCTACACCGAAGGCTGCGCTGGCTACAACATCCATACTGTAGGATCCAAAGAATCTAAAGAGCACACAAACACATCAGTGATGTCCTTTCATGCTTATAACCAGTTAACTTTATGCATTTTCTGGAATAGCTTCAAATGAATGGAATATGTTGGAGTGTGAAGTCTTCTCACTCCTTCAGCTCTAAGGGCTCATCCTTGTCTGCCTTCTTCTTCATGTTGGCGATCATGGTAGCAGAGCGCTGCTTCATTATGGCCAACATCTGAGGCACAGACAGAGACAGGTAAGAGTTACACACAGGCTTACTAAAATACTGGAAAACAGAGTACAGAGTACAATTCCTGCTGCAGAGAGAAATATTCTGTTCTCCATGCGATAAAGGGCAGAGAAGGGACAGAGCAGGAGAGGGTGGTACCTCTTTCAGTTTTCCTGAGGTGAAGGAGGGAGAAAGGACACTGCGGATCCTCTTCCACTCTTCATTCTCAACGTTGAACACAGCATCGTACAACGGTCCATTCAGATGGTTGTTCTGGAACAGAGTTAGCAAACGTGAGGAGAGTTCAACTTAGACACAGCAACCATAATCAGTGATTGAATGTCGTAAGATGTTGAGAGTGCATACTCTGCGGTTAGTGAAGAAAGAGTAACACTCCTTTATCAGAATAGTTTTTATCATGGCAGGATCTGCGATACACAGCACAGGCTGACGGCCATCAAAGATGCTGGATGTGAAAAGAACAGAACAGATTATGAGAGTAAAAATAATAAAACTCCAGGTGAGATGTTTTTGTAGTCACATGCAAATCTACCATTGTAAAACAAGTATAAATGACACTATAGAGCTACTTTGTAATGACAGACAAGCAGCTCCAAGGACAATGATCAGATGCACATTTGCATGCATAAACACACACACACACACACACACACACACACACACACACACACACACACACACATATTACGGCATGCAGACTTACCCCCATGTTTTCCCATATTTCTTGTAGCAGTCAGTGTCAAAGTTAATGAATCCCTACAAGAATAACAATATAGAGATCATGACCTGAACACCCCTTTCAGTCCACTTTTGACAAATATATTTACCAACCAACCTCTCTATATGCCAGCATAGTGCCGATAAAGGGGATTGGTTTGGGACCAGGGATGCCCATTTTCTTAAATATTCCATATGGCCACCATGTGTACCTGTGCAAAGAGAAAGAAAGAGAAAAATACAGAGATAGAAGAGAGGGAATTATTATACACACAGCCAATCACACGTACAGCACAGTACAAATACCTGTGATGCATATTCTTAAACACTCACACATAGAGCAGTGTGATGAAAGCAGTCAGGAGGGTCCATGTCTCAGCGGAGAAATAGAGGAGGTGGTCCATCTCTGCAAGACTTCTCTCTTCTGTCAAGCACAGAACAAGTTCCACAAAAGCCTCAAATCACGACCACAGGCTTTTATCCCCTGCTACACAGGCCAGCTGAGGTGTGTGAGAGTTCCACCAATGGCAGTGAGGCCATGTCAAGTAAATCATTGATCAAGCAGCATTTCTATTTATCAAGCTTTATTAGTTCTTTGATCTGTGATGCTGCATTATTGTGTCCAAATGAATTTGGGTCTTTTGTTACATCAACTCATTCTCCTTATTCTGTCCAACTAAAAGTATCTCAGTCCTCCTCAGTTAAATCAGAGCAGTCCATGTAACTCAGATTTCTGAGTTGACTCAACTGAATGAGTATAGTATATAGTATTGCCCCTGCAAAACTGCCTTGGACAACCTGCACGTCCACATGTCACACACTGCCTCTTGCGGAGGCCATTTTCATTTCAGACAGAGCATCAGAGTCAACAGAGGGAAGGAGGTAAAGTAACTGTTTTTTGTAAATTAAGGTGCAGTCTGCATTCCTATTTAATGTTAAAATGTTTGCCAGGTTTCTTAAGCTATATATTACAGAGCCTTCAAATCTACAATGTAATACTCCTCTTAGCTCCCTGTTAGTAAGTTGTATGTATATAGTTATACGTTAGCTAGCTAAAGCTAAGCTAAATTCAGACAGGACATTTTGATATCATGACACCTAAAGTGGCCAAGACATGTTTTTGATGTTCACAAGTGTGAACAACAATCTGCTGAGAGTTCCTGTTACTTCTGCAGCCTCTCTTGGGATCTCCTGTTCATTGCCGTTGTGTCCTTCTCCATGATGTTTTGCATCCTGCTCTCCATTGGCAGCACCGCAACTCTCCTGGGGGCCAACGATTCAGATACTTCTGAAAATTATAAAATATAAAAATATTGATCAAACTAAGATTGTTAGTGAGATCAACTTACTGGAAAAGTTACCTGGCTGCCTTAAAATTTTATGGTGATCCAACTAATGGGCTTAGTTGGAACAACTTAAATTTCCTTGCTGTAGAAATAGAATAGAAATTTATGTTTGTTGGTTGGACTTGTAATGTCACCTCAGCAAGGCATTTAGTTCACACAACTTAAATTTCTGTTAGTAGTACAAAAATATTACTGATTAAACATAAAATATCAACTGTGTGTCACTTTCAAATTAGTCAATTTAACTCATTATTCTAAGTGGTAGCAACTTACATGTAAGTATAAAGAACTAGACATCCTTAGTGGTGTTGACTCAAAATTTTAAGGCATCCAGATAACTTGTCTTTTTTTTTTTTTTTTTTTTTAAGTTGAGCCAACAAAGTCGTTTTTACAGTGCAGGAAGAGTCCAGAGTTCTTACGTAATGCATGCTGCCTGGTTAGCATTCAGAGATCAGTACACAGTACAGCAAGCTTCCACTGAGCAAGAGGAACATGGGCTACCTTCCTTTCTTCTCTTTAGAAACATGGATTCTACTGATCATATTTATCTGCATATTTGTCATGTAAGAGATTGACTTTATTTAAAGTATTTGTACTTCAGGGAATGCATGAACGAATACACCAAAGTTTAGCCTTTTCCTTTCCAGTTAACAATAAACAGTGTTTGACTGACACCATTTAAAGAGGTGTTTTCATGTTCTGCACAGGTACGGCACCTCGACTTATGGGATATTTGAGAAGTTGGGGATCCCTGGTCCCAAGCCCTTCATGTACTTTGGCACAGTTGGCAGGCAACACTATGTATGTATATCTGTAATTTTATGTCTTATTTTCACATTTTTTGGCATTTGAATTTAAAAATATCGACTGTAGGACCAAAAATTGTGTGGGTGGAAGAATGTGGGTGGATCGGTAATGTGATAGCAATCACTTCAGGGTGTCGGGTCGGGACACTATTTGGTGTTCAGGTGAGAGTTCAGTGAGAGGGGACACAGAATCCAGGTGATCCTTTAAGAATGTTTATAAGTCCAAACTAATCATACAGAGTCACACTGAAGGAGTCCAACAAATGTTGTGTAGATGTGTGTATGTGTGTGGTTATTATTATGTACGTACACATGAAGAGAAATCGTCGGACGGAACCGTGGTCCCAGATAGGTGAAATCTGCCGTCACCGAGGTGCGTTCGTGGTCACTCACAGTGTAGGAACTCTGACTTACATGCGCAGCCTGAGTCCTGGCCTTTTTCACAATGTTAGTAAGGATACAATGTATTTTGTAATTAGTGATGAAAATGTATCGTCTCTTCAAAGGTTTACTACCTCGATGATAAAGAGACGGCTAAAAAGTACGGGAGAGTATGGGGGTGAGTCCAAAAAGCTTTTTGAAAAAGTATAAATACACTGTAAGAACTACATTATGTTTTGTGAAACATTTGCAGTTTTTGAGCCCTGAACTTCTCACGTTTGCTTGCATTAGCACGAGTGTTGAGAGTGAAATGTAAATGTGTGTTTATGTAAATGTACAGCACGTATGAGTTTAAGAAGCCCATGCTGGCTGTGATGGACCCTGACATGTTGAAAACCATCCTGGTGAAGGAATGCTTCACCTACTTTACCAACCGACGGGTGAGAACACACATGATTACCCCTGACTGGAACAAACAACAGGAGAGTGTAGTAGTTGTTTATCGGCTGAAGCAGACTTCAAAACATGTTCTTACAAGTTGTAAGAACATGTTTTTGAGACATTAAGTCAAGTAGGGCTACTGAAAGGTATTTGCTTTTAATGTGGAGAAAAAGGAGACTGGCAGTAAAAATAAATGTCACTGTTTTCCATTTTCACAACTGGTGAATAAAAATACATGAAATCGACAGACAGCAATAATAGCAAGAATAAAAAGAAGATGTAGAAAAGGGACAAATGGACAATAAAAAAACAAAATAAAATCAACTATATATATGGGCATAATGTACAAAAAGTATATAATAATTCCTTTTGTTTTGTACAGTAGAAAAATACACAACACAGTAAATATGACCACATCTCAAGCCAAAATAAAAGGTTACGTCCACACTCGGGGTCCTGTGAGGCTGCAATGCTCAGATTACACATAGATTATTCATTGGAGGTTTTGGTCGTTTGATGGAATTTGTTGAGAACAAACCCCAGGAGAGATGAAAAGATATGTCGTTGACACACCACACGATCTTTACCTGCAAACATCAGGCAGCACATGTTTGTATACTGTTCAATGTCAGTAAAAGTGCAACAAGCTTTTTGTCCATGGTATTACTATTAACAGCTGTTCCACTTGTGCGACACTATGTGCCTTTAGAACCTCCGTCTGAATGGGGAACTCTATGACTCAGTGTCCATTGTTGAGGATGACGAATGGAAACGTATTCGTAACATCCTCACTCCTTCCTTCACCTCTGGCCGTTTAAAAGAGGTAAACTGTAAATTTTCAAAGTTTCTTCAACTCCTGTTGGTTAGATTGAAGATGTTCATGTGTTCATCTTTATGTACCACCTCTGTTCATTTACCATTTTTCCTTTGTCGAAGATGTTTAGCATCATGAAACATCATTCCCACAAACTGAAAACCAGCCTGCAGTCCAAAGCCCACAATGGTGAGGTTTTCAATACCAAAGAGTGAGTAGCCTCGTACCATGCTGTAAATGGTTACTCCGTGTTCCATGTGTAGCGGTGTTGTATTCTCGTTGTGTTGTGTAACTCATAGAATGAAGACCATCACTATTGGAAAACTCGCCATTTATTTCGGACATCTGGCAGAAGGGTCAACATACAGTCAGTCTCGGTTTCCTCTCTCTCTCTCTGTCTCTGTCTCTCTCTCACACACACACGTCTAAAAATGTAAAATGAAAAGAAAGTGCAGGTTAGCTACACGTGTAACACTAGCCATTTTGTAAACAAAAGAGAAAAACACCATCAACTTTTTATGAAAAAAGGACGTGCTCAACTTTATGGGAGCTATATTTTTATAAAAGACAACTTAAATCACCCCTTATATTAAACTTAAAGTAATTAATATGAAACATGGCAGAGCTCATAACTCTTGCACCTTCCAGCAGGACCGCAACGTCCGACTGCTGCTGCCCACCGGGCTTTTATGTCAAGTGGAATCTCACGACATGTTAACTCCGTTACACATGTATCAAACCTGGTATTCCTTTTTCTGCAACCATGGATCTGTGCTTCTAAATGACAGCATCACTCAAGATGGCCACACGAGAACTAAACATGTTCAACTGTGAGCTTCAGAGGTGTTGGTAGGTGGATTTTATTACCTTAGGATGAAGTCAGGCTAGTTGTTTCTCTCTGTTTCCAGTCTTTGTGCTAAGCTAAAAGACTGTTGGCTGCCACTTCCCATTAACTGCAGAGTGGTATCAACCGTGTCGGCATGAAAGTATATTTTAGCATACGTATGCTTTTTATTAGAGACAGTGACAAACCTTCAGTGGATTAGTTGCAGTCCTTCATTGCCCATAAAACAGACGGCACTGTAACACCTCTGGACGCACCCGCACCATTAATGTATGTCGACTGCAAATGTTTGATTTTGCCACTGACAGGCCGATTGTTATCAGTGTCCGACAACGTTACGGAAAGGATCCCTGCAGAGATACCTTTTTGTACAACGCCTGTTTGTAAGATCAGTTTTATTTAGCCAGAAACAGCTGCTGTATCACTCTCTCCAACGCAAACCAAACTCCATTCAAAGAAACCGTAATTGTTTTATTGTAAAATACACTACATTCCAACACGACAGAAACAAAGAAAGACTCATCAAACCTCCTTGGTTCAACACCAGACATTGTCACCGGAGAGACTGAATTATGTTGGACGGCAACAGATTTTCCCTGTTAACTCCTCCTGTCTGTCTTCAGTGGTGCTGCCTTTTTCCACTATATCACAATATAATATAATATAATACCAATCTTCACAATCAAATGTATGAATTTTCTTTTTTTACAATTAAAATTTTGAATATTTGTTGACAGCCCTACTTAGAGGTAAACTATTCTGAACAGATCCTAATCATCGAGTTGCCACTTGCAAGGCAAACATGCCCCCCTAGATCCTGTATTTTTTTTATTTCAATGTCGCATACAGAATATTATTGAATTATAAGCATGACACAGTCCAGTATCTTCAAAACCATAAGAACACCATCACAATACATATAGATTCTGAGACCTGCAAGGTTGAAATTACAATATATACGAAGATTAATCTGTATTTCAGATTTCAAGTTTATACATCCACGCTGGGTGCAATATTACCATTTTCTCTTTGATTAAGAATGTATCTTGTAAACACGAATGTATGCACTCAGTAACGTCACCATTAAAGTATTTCTAAACTCAACTAGGGATCCTTTAGAGTGTCCCTGGGAAGGACTGTGGAGTGAACATGATGAAGTGTGCCACTGGTTTCACCCACTGATCAATGATTTGTGTAATGTGTGTGGATTCCAGTTTCTTTGGATGCTACAGTATTGATGTGATGGCAAGCTGTGCACTCAGTGTGGACATGAACTCAATCAACAACCCCTCAAGTCCCCTCATGCGCCATGCCTCAAAACTCTTCAAATTCTCCATATCTGTTTACATTTTCCAAGGTACTTTTCCATGACACCTTTTTTTTTTTTCTTTATATGGATGTAAGCAGCAACTGTGTTTTCGGACAAAAATTATAATTGTTAACCCCCTTTGCCTTCTCAGCGATGTTCCCCATATTTCTTCCTCTCTTGGAGCTGCTGGGTGTCTCCTTGTTCCCTAGCGACTCTGTTGGTTTCTTGAGAACGGTTGTGGAGAAGATCAAAGCACAACATGATGAGCGATCACACAAGGTCTGGACAAAACACAACCAGGGGTGCAAAGTAGGGATAAAATCTACTATCGCAGTACGTCGAATCTTACAAAGGTTGAGACACTGTGTAAAAGGTGAATGAAAAGAAAATGCAATCTTTTGCCAACTAACTGTTTACCGGCAATGGTTTTACAAAGTATTCCTGACCCCATGTAGTAATATCCTTCATACCAAGGATTCTCAAACGTATAACTCAAAGGTCCACATCTGATTATTATTGAGGTACCGAACAACTGGTGATAACAAAATACTATTTAATCAATTAATTAACATCACATCTCTTGTGTTTGAGTCAGCATGAAGCTGCATCACTGAATTGTGTACTAAAGAAAAGGAGACACATTCTGCTTCTGTGATTTAGGAGCTGATGGCAAATTCTCTGGTGTAACGTTAATGTGTGAATTCAGCAGCAATAACACAAAACACTCTCTACAGCAGTTAAAGTCAGCATGACAACGATGTCAATGATTGAAATAAACCACATTAAAACCACATTCATCTGCAGAAAGGATCGCTGTGAATAATACATGATCCAAACAGGTGTTTTTGGAGCATTCCACATCTTTCCCAGTCTTTAGTTGCTCCTGTCCCAATTAGTTTGAAACGTGTTGCTGCATCAGACTCAGAATAAGCAGATATTTACAAAAATCAATGGAGCTGATGAGGTCAAACATTAAATCTATTGTCATTGTACTGTTTTCAATTGAACATATGTCAAAAAGGATTAACAAATTATCCCAATCTGGTTTATTTATGTTTTACACAGCATCTCAACTTTTTTGCAATTGGGATTAATAAAAGTTACAATAAAGGAAAACTCGCAGAATAAGATCAGATATAAACAGATAAGAACCATGTTTTCAAGGTCGAGAATGAGCTTTAAAACTAGATGTTTAAGCCAGTACGGATGATGAAGTCCGTATGGTGCTCACAAAAAAGGAAATTTGAATACCTGCATTGCCATGAGAAATTTGCCAATAAAGATCAGGTATGACCAAAAGCTTCAGATGAGGTACTAAATCGACTGTGAGCAGAGTCTGTTTTTCCATATATTCCCAAAATCTGTTGCTCATACATTTGCAACATAAAACCAGAGATCTTTAAGGTTTTACAACATTACATATCTCTACCAGTTTTCAAATATCTGTCATCTCATTGTATACAGTATATTGTCATATTACACAACTGTACCCACAAACACATGCGCACATAGAACAAGAGAATATGCACACTCACTTTCTGTTTTTCTGCTTTCAGAATTCGAGAGATCTGCTTCAGTACATGATGGACTCTCGGGATACCAATGAAGCCAAGAAGAAAAAGGAGAATAAAGGTAATTACACAGTGACATCACACTCATACAAAAGGACAAATTCACACTCACATGCTTTCATGCCAAAGGCTTTGACGCCTCCCTTCATCTTCCTCCCTGTTCATGCATCACACCCGTCCTAACAGGTCTTACTGATCATGAAATTGTTACTCAAGCGACAATGATTCTGTTTGCTGGTTCTGAGACAAGCACCATCACTCTCAGTTTGTTGGCCTACAATTTGGCAAGAAATCCTGAAATCATGACACGGCTGCAGGAGGAGATAGACGCCACTTTCCCTAATAAGGTAGCTCAGCATTTTCTGGTACAGTTTTTAAACTACAGTTGTCAAAATCTGACTTATGTTTAATCAAACTGTGATTTGTAACAACTCTACAGGGTCCAGTCCAGTACGAAGCTGTGATGCAGATGGAGTACCTTGACAGTGTTGTCAATGAGGGTTTGAGGTAATGAGCATTTTTTTGTGCTAGCTGATGTCTGAACAGACTGGTGATGTGTTAATGTTTTCATTGCAATAAAGTTTGAGAAGAAAAACCCTTTTCAAGCATTTTTTGTGAAGTTAACAATGAATCAAATGAAGTAATTCGCAGTAATGTTTTGTGTAGTTGATCCTCACCAGTTTCATCAACCCCCCCATAGAAAACTGTAGGCAGCTGCTGTATGTCCAGTCAACACTTCACTTCACTTCACTTCAACACTTCACTTCATTCTAATACACCAGGAGTATTAGCATTAAAGTGCAAAAACATCTTTCTTTGCAGGCCTTTCTTTGCCTCAGGATCTAAAATTGAGCAAAATGCTAACATTAGCAACTAACCTGGTGAAAATGAAAATGTTAACATGATAATGTTTAGCAGGTAATGTTCTTCATGGTTGCTGAAATCTGACCAAATGATAGTTTCTTCAGAAAAGTCAGAGGATCATCAAAGCTGTTACATTTAATCCTGAGGGGGACATGAATGTTTTTACCAAATTCCATGACATTTCACCAAACATTTGACAAAGATATTTTAGTTGAGACCAAAACACTGCCATCCTTGGAGCCATGCTGCTAAGTGCTGCTGAAAGAGAGAATAGTACATCTCTCCTCAATAGTTTTTTCTTTTTAGACTTTTTAAATTTTTAAACAGTAGCTTACAGCAAGGGCTTAAAGCCTACAGAGCCAACGATACCAAAAACACTGTGTTTCAAGAATACACAAGTTTGGGGTAGTTTGCATTGAATGTTTAGACTGATAAAGACAGACAGTATTTAAAATATTCTTGTTTTTTGTCAATAGGCTCGCCCCTCCAGCTGCTCGCCTGGAACGAATAGCCAAAGAAACTGTCAAGATCAAAGGAATCACAATCCCAAAGGGCATGCTCGTTATGGTTCCAGTCTACGCTCTGCACCATGACCCTGAGCTATGGCCAGAGCCAGAAGAGTTCAAACCTGACAGGTAGGGTGTGTGTGTGTGTGTGTGTGTGTGTGTGTGTGAGAGTGAGAGTGAGAGTGAGAGTGTCCATCCTGTAAACCGCTACTCTACGATTAGGTTGTAATAATTCCCTAAAGCAACTTTTAAAGAATTTCAGACTACAAATTATATGTTGGCCATCCAAACACCAAACTAACTAAAATTCTATTTCCTTTGTCTGTATGGTTGTTTTTCAAGGTTTAGTAAGCAGAACAAGCAGAGCATCAATCCATACACTTACCTGCCGTTTGGGATTGGGCCGAGGAACTGTTTGGGGATGCGATTTGCTCTGGTCATGATTAAACTGGCCTTGGTAGAAGTTTTGCAGAAGTGCAGCTTCTCAGTCTGTGAGGAGACAGAGGTGATTATATTAAAGTTACATACTGCGGTCAACATGGTTAACGTGGTTGCTTTTATACAATCTGCATTGAGAGAGTTTCTTATTTTATGAATTTCTGCATTTCCCAGATCCCTTTGAAGATGGACCCCGCAGGCCTTGTTGGACCCCTAAAACCAATCAAACTAAAGCTGGTGACACGTTGAGTCAAGTGCAACTAGGAAGTACTCAAAGAAATGCATCCATCACGGTTGAACTATCCTGCAAATTAGTAGTTTAAAATTACTACTTGAAACTTTCAGTCTGTATCAGAAGATCATTACTATGACTGTTCAGATCAGATTACAGTCAATCATGTTTATTAGAGAACATGACTGGAATTTATATGTGCATCATGTTTATGAACTATGTTGATTTGAATGCCTCATGGGCCATGCCTACAAGAATTTGGTTAACACAGGAAAATGGTTTGGAATACAATAAAAATCGGATGAAATTCGAAACACTCATGAATAAACCTTTGGGTAATGATCAGAATATGTTATTTTCCAAATTTGGCGACAATTAGATGAAACTGAAAAAGCAAACAAATCACTCAAAATGGTGGAAAATTGCAGACATCCAGAAGACAAAAGGACACTGTTAAAATGAACAAATACTTCTTCTGTTATATCTGAATTATCCAAATTATTCAAGTTATAAATGCATGTGGGCATAATAGTTGTATTTGGGCATATCTCTAGAGTTATGGTGCATCATGTGAGATAACACTTTGTGAAGTCTTTTTTGACAGTTTATTTGAAGTGTAATCATCGGATCATTACCACTCCTGTTGGCTCCTTGACTGGCATGTCCATACAATTTAGGAGGAAACGGGCATTTGAAGGATATCACCACAAGTACAATCAAACACACTGAACACAGGAACGACAATGCAGTCTGTGGTTAGCTGGGTGATTATTCAGATGCATGGTATGCTTTGAGGTTGTACTTTGTTGTGTTTTATTGCACTGTATTACAATAAAAACATTTACTCATATTTCTGTATGTTTATTCATCTATAGAGGAGCAAATCCACACTTCTACAGAACAATTAAAACCAGTTTTTACTACAAGACTGTTGGATTCACTTGCAATGTACGGACTTTTTTATTTTCCTGATGTAAAGTTTGATGCTTTAAGTTTACATTTAAAGGTCCAGTGTGTAGAATTTAGTCGCATCTAGCAGCAAAAGACAGGAAAGGCACTCTTCAAAGTCAGTGTTTGCTTTGTCTGCTCTGGGCTACTGTAGAAACATGACAGTGCAAATTGTGGACTTCCTGAGAGGACCTAAGGTAACAAAAACACAATGATTCTTATTTTAAGGTGACCATACACTAATGAAAACATAACCATGAACCGGCCTCAATCCTAAACAATAAACAGGACCTTTAAAAGATGATACTGAATCCAGTAGATAAAGCCCCTAATGGGAATTGTCTGGAAGTCTTGGAACTGATAACCACAGCTACGACTTAAGAATAAAAATAAGGACCCTGCCTGAGGAGCTGAGGCCACATGTGTCAAACACAAAACCAGAGGAAAGGCTTTGTGACTCTGTAACATGCTGATACGGCAGATTGACACAAACACGTGACTCACCAGTCATGTGTTGTTCACTGTTGGTTTGTTGGTTGAAGTTGCATAATGCCATGTTCAGACAACACAATATCAAGGACAGACTTTAGTACCAGTACAGCAGTCGCTCAGGAGAAATTACTTGACACAATAAGATGATGCTATATTCCAATAATGTTTTACAATTTATTGCAATATAAACCGTATCAGTATATCTCTGTCATTAAAACCATTTCAATAAGGAAGGACAAGTAGACCAAATGAAGATAATTGTATAACAGGACAGATGATATGTAATAATTCAGTCTTATCAGTAAGGCATCGCCCTGAGCAGCAGCGAGATAAATCCACCCATGGAGCCCAGACACTGGTGCTGGTGGTGGTGCCTGATGACTAATGCTGACGAGGATGATGAAATGATGAGGCTGAAGAATCTGCAAAGACTGGGCAGTGATAGGGAGGTGGATGGGTTTGCACAACAGCAGCATAATAGAAGTAAGGCAAAGAGAGAATCATCTTTAAAAAGACAGCAGCCAGATGGTAGGGGAGCGGTGAAGGTGTGTCGCTCAGCGACTGAATAGATGTGACCAGCTGATGTCTTAACAAACAGCCCAAAACAATGGCAGCAATGAATGAGCATGCATGAGAGGAATGAATGCAGGATGGTATGAGAAATAAGCTGCAGGCCTAGCGTGCATCCTTTTTCATAAAATGATGAAATCCCAGGCTTGTAAATAAAGCTTATGTATTATTTAAAAAAAAAAAAAAAGAAAAACAAAATACATGTGTGCTGCCCTTTGAAACAGTAAGAGTGGGTCAACAGTAAACACACAATATTTAGCTACACGGCCACAGTAGAGATTAGATCAATCAATGCCATATTTAGTCATTATACAACCTGCTGGTAGTGTCACAGCTGCTTCCATAAATGGGCACAACATCAGCATGGAGGTAGGGGAAAGGTACAGTATATAATGCTCCATGGGAAAACATCTCCCAGCAGCTTTACAAACACCTGTAACTTTAGTCAGGAGTTACTGGATAAACTTCATAACAACTTCATCTCAAATATTTAAACTAAAAGTTGTTGCTTTTTTCTGTGTTCCCAAGATTTGGACACAGTTGAATTTGAAACAGAACAGCTTTTACCTCACTAAATGTCAAATTCCCCCACACCAGCATCTACTGTGGGTCACTGACACTACGTCCTTTTATGGCATTGTGCAGCTACACAGACCAATACTGAACTCTCCCGTTGTAACAGACGCAGGTACCTTCTCACCTAATTTAACACACCTGCACACTGGTGCGGCACGTTTGTGGTATCAGCAAAACAAACTGATAAATAAGATGTTTATTTCACAGAGTAATCTACTGGTACAGCATAGCTCTCACTTTATCATGTCAACTCTCTTCTCACATGTTCACCCAGTCACAGGTTTGTAGCACTGTTTAATTATTATTGATAACAGTTGATTTTTGCCCTGGCACTGCTTTTTTCTGTGTACCCAAGACATGGACACAGTTTAATTTGATACAATCGACAGTATGTCCTTTTTAAGAACCATGAGAGAGTTCATATGGTGATGAAGAAAAGAAATATTGAGTCGCAACTGCTTATTTGTGAGAAAACGGTTTGAATATTTGAAGTTGTTTGGATGAATTCTCCTTGAGTGACAGCAGAAATTGTGTTAAAGTGTGTTCTTGATACTTTGTAGTCTGAACACAGCATTATGCAACTACACAAACCAATGATGAACTCTCCCTTTGTAACAACTCCAGATACCTTCTCACCTTATTTAATAAGCAGCACAAATACATTTGCAATGTCAGCAGCTCACCATGTCCCTTATCAAACTGGAAAAAAATAAGCACTAGAATACTAATACTAGAAAAATAAGCACCTTTTCTCCCCCAGAAAAGGAAACCCCTGCAATTTTTAATAAGATGGCAATCCAGGCCCTTCTTGTCTCTCTCCAGGACAGCTGACACCAGCTGTTTAGGTCCCTCACCCTCTGGCCCTGGTTTCCAGCCACAAGAAACCATCAAGGCCTCATTTGCTTTCATTCCCGACCGCATTGCCCCATCTTACTGTCCCATTTTCTCCTCTGCCTCCTCAGTGTGAATTCGGTGTTCAGACACCAGAGTCTTTTGTTGATATTCTGAATTCCTATCAGGCAACATGGAGTTGAGGAAACTATAAAACAGGGAACGGTTATTACTCACAGTTTCATGTGTGAATGCACGTCGGTGTCCTGCTTGAAAGCTCTGGGATCAGTTAGCGTGGTGGTGAATGGGCAGATCAGGCCTCCATCACTGTCCTCTCACTTCCACAGGTTGTCAGTGTTGAGGTGTGTTGTTACAGGAAATGCCAATCACAGAGCATTCTAAAGCTGCACCGCCATTTTTGGAGGAGCTTACTCACTGCCATCATCTGCCGCTGTCTCCGGTATGAAGTACACAAAAAAGACAAGCACCCATATAGAGAGAAGGTCTCGACAGAAGCAAAGGCGCGATATAAAACTGAAGTTAATTAATGGTAGGGTTAGCATTAGCTAACGTTATGCTGCCTGAATGCTAACAAAACGTCGGCTAGTCATGCATAATTAATCTACCGGTATCTAGCAAAATGAAACAAGGATAGCTTACGTTTGTCTCTGACTGTGTTCCGTGACAGGTCACGTTTTGAAGTTTATTCAATGTGTCGTGCGTTTTGTCTTAGTTCAGCAGCTTTTATTTGACACGAACAGTGAACACTCAATAAGTGGCACTCCTAACACAAACTTAGCCCTGTAGCTAACATAAGCTACAGTTCTGCTCAGAGCCTGAGCGGCTATGATCCTACTTTGCTTCTCACTGTGTAACACGTATCATGTATTAATCTGAATAACGACTAAAATGTCTAATTTTAACTACCCACTTAAAATACCTCCCCCATCTACCCAAACATGAAGTTCACCTGAGGTAAACTGAGTTGAATGGGTTGACGGTGTGGACGGTGCACAGGTGACGGTTGGTACCCTCCAAAAATGGCAGATTTGCTGTTGATGACGTCACAGTAAATGTTTAGCTAATGTTGAATGTTTTTCAAGGTACATTTCATCTGATTTGTATGTCAATTTGATAATTTACTGGCGTGCAAGAATACAGATTTTGTCAACAGTAGGCTATTTATTTTTTCTAAACTTCATATTTTAATGAGATACTTCTACTACTACTACTACTTTTTTTTTTTTGGACACTGCGTCATGAAAGCAATCAATGCCACTTTGGGCCACTGAATAACCTGTTGGCACCTGCTTCCACAATTAAGCACAGTATCAGCTTTGAGATAGGGTAAAGGTATTCATATTATGCTCCTTGGGAAAACACCTCCCAGCAGCTTTACAAACACCTTTTTATTTGCCGTGGCATTGCTTTTTTGATGAGATTTGGACAGTTTAATTTGAAGCACTTGGACAAAATAGCCTTTACCTCACTAATTTCTCTTGGGCAACAGCAGTAATGGTGCTAAAGTTTGTTGTCGATATTGTCGAGTCTGAACACGGCATTATGCAACTACACAAACCAACTATGAACTCTCCCTTTGTAACAATTCCAGGTACCTTCTCACCCAATAGTAAACACATGTGCCATATCAGCCATCTGTCACTGTGTCCCTTATCAAACTGGAAGAAATCCAACACTCCAGATAAGGAAACCCCTGCAATTTTTTTTTAATTAGATGGCAATGCTTTATTGATGACTGCAATCCTTTGGAAACACTGCCCCCAGTTGACCTCCTGCCCCTCTGTCTTCTCTCTGCTCATTTTCTTTTGGTTTCCCCCCTTCCTTTCTTTTGCTTTGAGCTGTTTCATTTGTTTATTTTATCGTTATTTTTTTCTTATTTGTCTGTTCACTCTGTGTGAATAAAAAGACAATAAAGAAGAGATGACATAACACTGTCTGTAATATATGTATTGCTCTCAATCAACAAAAAAAGAGGCAAACAACAGGTACAGCTTGTCTCTGTCCTAGATCTGGTTAATGTTTAAGAGATGCTTCATGGGAGGGAGGGTGTCAGGAAAAGTCACTATGAGCAGAAGTCAAAGATAAAAAGAGGCCCGAAAATCTCTTTCCCAGTTTTTATCTCTTTGCTCTTTTCTCCTACTTTCTTCCTTCCTCTGTCCTTTCCCACCTCTATCGTCTTTCTCCTTGGATGGTGGTTTCACTGCGTCATGATCCCTTGCTTGGAAGTGAGTAACTTTGGCTCTTTTCATCTGTCCATACCCCAGGCCCTTCTGGTCTCTCTTCAAGACAGTTGACACCGGTTGTTTTGGCCCCTCACCCTCTGGCCCCAGCCCTGCCCCTGGTTTCCAGCCACACCGGACCATCATCTTGTAGCTGTTGCTGGAGGGGGGGAGGCAGTAGTAAGGGGTGGGTGGAGGATGCTGCAAACTGAACTGATGTAGAGTGGAGGAGAGATGCGATGACAGGCTGCTGCTGTACTTGTTACAACACACATCGCACCACTGAGGCTGAGCAGCACTGAGGACAAATAGAAAATGAGACAATCTTGGTGAGAAGAGCAATTTTAAAGAAGCAGATTCACAACTTTCAAGTAAGGAGCTCACATGTACAGTAATATAAAAAATGACTTCCTAATGTTCCTCCTGGTGGGAGACTAAATCTACAGTCCCCACAGTTTATCTGAAGTCAATACAGTTTGAGATCAATCAAGTGTGGCTATTCCAAACATACTGTGTTGCTGCTGTAGCAGAAGCATGGTAACAAAAACAGCAAAATTTGCTATAAAGGGATGTAAACAGACTGACTGATAACAGGTAATAGTATCATGATTGGGGATGAAAGGGGCATTCTTGAAATGCAGTTGTTCACAAGCGAGGATGGAGCGAGGTTCACCACTTTGTGAACACATGATTGTACAAAGGATATTAATACATGGACTAGGAGACATTGTAAAACCAGGTTTGTTTGCAAATGATTCAGTTTTTATTTACTGGCCAGTACAAACAGAAGGAACGCTTACAGGAAGAAAAAACAGTTCCAGTTATAGTGGACTTACATGAGCATGTGATTATTGTTAACACGACAGACATTGACATTTGGGCTAATGAGCTTGAGATCGCACCATTATGTGTCATACATTAGTAAATGTGTATATGTAGCTCCTCAAGTATATGAGTTACTTATCTATACAAAAATGAATTTGTGTATATTTGCAGGAAATGAAATCATGAAATATCCCACTGAGTTGAGATAAATCATTTTAATATATGTTTTATTTGATATAGATGTTGACTGTTAGGGTGTAAATATTTAGTCTGACCAGATCCAATATACTGTCAAGGTGGATATTAACTAACTTTAGCTTATCACACATGTATTTGTGTGCCAGCGACAGTTGGTTACAGTTGAGCAGTCTGTTGCTCGTTGCAGCCACTAAGGCACAGCTCCATTACAGTTTAACTGACATTGTTACATCAAGCATTTTGTAAGACCTATGGAGTCAGGTGACCTCATGTTACTGTCATCATAGCGCCACCCACTGTCAGACTGAGCAGAGGTGTAATCAGAGAGAATAAGTGAAAACACCTGGGTGTTCATGTAAGCCTTTAATTTTCCTCTTTCACCAGTGATTCATATAGACCTTTGGCCTAACCATTGTTTGTGGTAACTCATCTTTTTTTGATTTGTAATCCCCATCATTGAATTTGTCCTGCTTTGTCCTATACTGTTTCAGTGTCACTGTTGCTTTAAAGGCCAATTCCTGTCTTCAACTTGGCATATACGTCAGGTGACAGGTAACAAGAAGTTACAGTAATGTCAGTGTCATGGTTGCATAGTTTTGACGTAAGAAAGCACTGACACACACATTTTTGAACTGTAAAAGGTCCCACTCATACATATCCAATCAAATTTTGACAGAAAGTTTGTGAAATTTGTCATATTCCAATTGAAAATGGCAGCTCGGTGAGTTCCATTTTTTTAGTTGTAAGAAGGATCCATGTTTATGCTTCTGATATTTCAAATGAATAAGTTTGATTAAATTTGGTTTAAACTGTATGAATTTTAAGAGTGTGCTAACCTGTTATCAGATTGTCTGTTTCTCTGTGGACTTCTCCCATAGCTCTCCAACTCCTCCAATACCTCGTTGTGGCCAGCTGGGGGAAAAACAGATATGGATGAGTTCAACTTCATTGTGCACACAAACACAGAATTTAGTTACTAATAAGAGAGGCAGCTGATACCTTCCAGCGCCAGATGTTTGGCATCCCTGCCCTGTGTATCAACCACTCCAACCCAGGCTGCTCCATGTTGCAGCAGCAGCCTCACCGCAGCTCTTTGTCCAGACCAGCTTGCACACATTATAGCTGTCCAGAAGTAAGTGTCCTAGAAGGGAGACCATCGAGACTGAAAACAAATACAAATAAAATATTCCCTGACATGAAATCACTCAGAGCACTAAGTGTTGTACCTGAAAGTTGATGTCGACCCCCTTTGAGAGCAGGTCTTTGAGGCTGGAGATGTCCCCCTCATGGGCACAGCGAAGCAATCTCAGCCCCATGAGCTCCATTGACCTTTCTGAGTTACTTGTCTCACTTCTTCGGTTGTCTTCACTTTCACCACTAATCTCTCTTTGCACCACAGAGTCCGTTTGCTCCGGCTGCATCCCTGCAGCCCTGACTCTCCTCCTCATTCGTCTGCTGGACTCTCTGTTCCTCTGTGTATTCTGTTGCCCTCTGCCATTATCTCTCTTGCTAATGGCACTTCTTGATACATCTTGCCCTTTCAGATCTTCCACTAAATTTTCGTAGAACTGCCTGGCCTCCCTACCACTGAGTGCACTGCTTGATGTAGAGACGGATTGTTGAGTTGTTTCAATGCTGAAAACATCCTGGCCGCTGGCTGGAGTAAAGCCTAAAGCAGCCATAAGGAGTGAGGCGTTGTGGTAGGTTGAAAAGGTTGAAAGTTTACCAGTTTACTGTTATGACAAAGTCTGAATAATAACTACATCTAACCCCCTAGCCCTCTATTTGAAAAGAGCAGCAGTGCTCTTGCTATGGCAGCTTACGGTCAGCTAAAAACTCGACACTATTTTTCTTTGACTACTTGCTTCACACTAAGTCTGGCATTGACGTCAACTATTAAGCTAGCAAGCTAACGCTGCTTGCTTGTTTTTTGATATGTTTAGGGAGAGTGGTATTCTGTTTGGTTAATTCTGAAACACCGTTTCCCACATTACACCAAATACAATTTACAGGTTGTCAATTTAACTATCCGAATAGGACAACAGCTGAAAAGCAGCCCTTGTGGCATCAGAAAAGAAGTTAGCTAAGCTAAGAATGAGCTATCACAACAAAGCTATCGAGCTTTAGCCTCGGTTAGCGTCAGCATTAACGTTTAGACACATACAAGCTTGTTAATTTAATATCACCAAAGGCAATTTATTTGGCAACATTACCCAAGTCACTTCAAAAATGGTCCAGATGACTACTTTCTTCATTAATTCGAAGCTGCTTCAAGCTAACTGCATCTCATTTCGTCCTGTTTGTACACAGTTTCTTACGCAACGTTATCTGCAGGTGAGTGCTGCCACCTGTCGGACTGGATGTTCCCTTAAACGTATGTTAGACGACAAAGTTCTGCATTCAAAATCTTACTTAAGTAAAAGACGATAAGAATTATCTGCTAAATGTACTTGTACTGCACAACAGTGCCTGTTAGTGATGAATTACTAGATTTCATATTTGTGGGATATTATTACTGATGCATAAACATGGAAGCAGAATATTAATGTTCAATCTGGTCAACATGATTCTCGATTTCAGATAGCAACCATTTGATGTCATTTTGTTTCTTGGATGTTGTTTATTTTGCAATGTTTTGCATAAATACATTGGATAAAATTCGGAACTATTAATATTATTTGGACTGTTGTAGTGCTGTATATTGAGTGCGTAAGAGCAGGATCATCTTTGTTCACACAGCACCCTCATGTGGACGCCACGATATCAATTACTTTTACTGCCTGAGCTCCTGCTCATTTATCAATTCAATTATCTTTTCCTGTTCACACACACAACATATTCTCAAAAATATCCTTTTGAGGTTTTTTTTCCCAAGCATATAAGTTTGGATTTTTTTTCTTCATCTAGTTTTCATACATTATATGCTCAAATTCTTCCACAATAACATTGGTTTATATTCACCAAATGACTAAAACAGCTCTCGGGGCTGCAATATATTTATCTGTATGCCAGGACTGAAGGAAAAACCTTTGCTTATCTTTGTTCCATTGTTTTCTATCTGTGAACATGTCTAAAGGGAAAATGTACGAGTTTGTTGTATGCAGTAGCACGTAATTTAGGCAATCATTTGACCTTATGACTGACGCCAATGAAGCTTATTGATTGGATTTGATGAAATGGCCTGCCGAGGGACAACACACATTTATAAAAGACCATTTAGCATCAAGGCACTCCATCATAGACACACCTTTGAGTATCTAACACTGATAAAATACTTAATAGATATGATTACGGGTTTATATAGAGACACATTCAGTCACCTAATTCTGTTTACACCTGGTTGATCGTCACTTTCACTGAAGGTGAATAAAATGTGGTTTACGTCTTCATAAACCTCCTTACATGTGCTAGCAGTGAATAATAGTTTTATTTTCATGGCACTTTTCTAAACACAGTTACGAAATGCTTGGTTACAGAGATGCCAACAGGAAAATATTTCAGAAACTGAAACAGAGCAAACATAATATGCAGACAAACATAGTGCGGTGGGGAGGACGACGAGTAGTGAAACATGATCTCTGAAATCTTTAGGGTCATTTGAGTGGCCATGATTATATCCGGTTCTTGACCAACTCACAAGGCAAACTATGGAACATAAAAGCTCTGATGTCAAAGAACCATGTGCATGTCTTTACACGTCACTCGTGTAAAAGTACAATCCATACTCCAAAAATAATGATTCCATTAATGGTTTGCTTATATGTCATTTTTGCGAGAAGCAGTAGAACAAACCTAAACACTGAATCATCACTGGTTAAGAAACAGACAGAACGACAATTTCCAATCTGTAACACCTTATCATTTACACAGTGACCAGAACAATAGAAATCCCAGAATAATCCAATAACATGGCCCTAATACTTATTTGGTACCAAATGAAATGTGTTTTCAGCACCAAGTATCGATAATTGTCAACTACAGGAAGCTTGCACAGATTCTTCTTTACTTACTCTGATAATTTGTTAATCTTAGGTCTGTTTTATTACTGCACAATTCCTTTAAGACTGCCTGCGTGTGTTTACCTTTAACATTTGAAAAGCATGGCTGGTTAAACAAGGCCCGTGCTGGTTAACAAGTGATGTTCAGCCCCAGCATTACATAGTCCTAGTAAAACTTGTAATGCCATAATATTTGCTGATACTGTGTCAGAGAGGTGGTGATTGATCTCTGGTTGACTGATTGAAGAACTTACATTGCAGTGTTTTGGATTTTTATTTTTTTCTACAAGTATCTATATTCTTCAAATACAATCACATTACCTCATGATTTACGACAATTTAGCGTTCGTGGCAGCCGTTGGTGGTTTCTTATTCTTTCTCAAACTGTTTAACAAAAAATGGAATCTGAATCGACTCTTGATGCTGCCTACCCATAGAAACATGCAAAACCACCAGCACGATCATTCAAAAGCAACAACCAAAGCCTCACATGAGTTCAGTACAACGGTATCTAACTAGTGGTATTTACTGATGTGTCTGTTTCTGTCCCCGGTCTGTGTAAATGTCTGTCCACAGTGTGGGCAGGAGTACGGTCTCTCCCCTGTGTGCACCCTCATGTGGACATTCAGTTTGTCTTTGCTAATGAAGCGTTTGTTGCAGCAGGTGCATGCGTACGGTTTATCCCCCGTGTGATAGCGCTGGTGCATCTTCAGCTCCGTCATGCGGCCGTAAGTTCTGCCGCACTCGGGACACACGTAGCTGGGCCGCACCTCCATGTGCTGCCTGCTGTGCAGCCGCAGGCCGCTGGACGACCTGAAGCTCTTGCTGCACTGCGAACACTGGAAGGGTTTCTCTCCGGTGTGGATGTGGATGTGTAACTTGAGGCTGGCGGCTGAGGGGAAGCCGTTGCCGCAGATGGAGCAGAGGTGAGGTCTCTCCCCTGTGTGGATGCTCAGGTGCTTCTCCAGCTTGTTCTTGTTCAGGAAAGTCTTGCCGCAGACGGGGCAGTTCAACGGCTGCTCGCCCTCATGCGTGCTCATGTGTTCCGTCAGCTCAATCAGCGTGGAGAAAGCGTAATCACACCGAGTGCACGAGTACGGCCTCTCCCTCTTGAATTTCCTGTGTTTGAGGCAATGCTGCTCCAGATCTTCCTTCTCCTCAAAGGTCTCAATGCAACAGGTGCACTGGTATGGTCTTTCCTCTGTATGAGTCCGCAGGTGATACTTCAAAGCTGTTAACCGTAGAAAGACGCTGTCACAGTGTGGACATCTGGATTCCCGTCTGTTGTGGACCATTATGTGCCTTTTGTAGTGACACAGCTTGATGAAGCGTTTGCGGCACAATGAACAATAATACTGTTCATCCTGGTGGCCTTGCTCGTGCTTCTTCAGCGCATACTCGACCTTAAACTTCTTCCCACAGGTCTTGCAGGTGTAAGACTTGTCGTGAACCCCCATGTGCGTGTCCAGTTCTTCTGGACTACTGAAGGTCTCATTACACTTAGGGCAAGTCCCATTGTTTTCTTTCACATGAATCTCCAGGTGCTTGTTGAGGTCTTCTGGGAAGGCAAAATTCTTCTGACAATCAGGGCACGTGTAATGCTCGCTGTTCGATCCTTTGCGATGAGTTACAATGTGCCTTTTCAAATGATACATTCGACCAAACACTTTGCCGCAATCATCGCAGATGAGGCTTCGCGGGCTAGACTGGACCTTTTTGTGTAATTTAAGGTGACTCACAAGTGCAGCCTTCTCCTTGAACTGTTTGTCACATGCGAGACACGTCAGGCCTTCTACTGCATGAGTCTTCTTGTGTGCTTTCAGTTCCAGCCAGCTACTTGAACTCTTCCCACATTTGGGGCAGATGTACTGGCCTAAGTCGTGCTGGTTCCTCAGGTGTCGGGTCATATGGTAGGACTGGCTGAAGGTCATAGCGCAGACCGGGCAGCTGAACGGTTTCTCCTTTGTGTGTGTCCTCATGTGCCTGGCGAGCTTGTTTGGCCCTCTGAAGCGCCGGTTGACACAAATGGGACAGAAATGGCCTTTCGTTTTAATCTTAGAGGCAACTTTTTCTTCCTGACTGCCTCCATCCTGAGATTTGGCTTCATCGCTGTCCTTATCTTCGGTCTTAACACTAACTTCAGACTCTTTATCCTGAGAATCACTATGAGCAGAGTCAGCGCCATTCTCAGCAGCATTATTGTTGCAATCATCACTCCTGTGATTATCCTTGTTACGTGTTTGGATTATTTCTTGTTTTTTCGCCTCATCACTTCGCTGGGGATTCTGTACCTCTGTCTGGGTAGACCGGTCTTTGCCATGTGAGAAGATATGACCAAAAAACACACCACTGTTTGTGAATTTTTCATGACAGACGGGACATGACAGAACTTGTGACGTGTGCGCCCTCTTGTGACTTTGCAGCTCTGCAAAGCTCCCTAAACTTTCTCCGCAGGTGGAGCAGACGTGCGGGCCTGCGCCGTGCTGGTTCCTCAGGTGTCGGGTTGTGTGATAGGACTGACTGAAAGTCATTGCACAGACCGGGCAGCTGAACGGTTTCTCCTTCGTGTGCGTCCTCATGTGTCTGGCGAGCTTGTTTGCATCTCTGAAGCGCCTGCCAGTACATATGGGGCAGTACGGGCCTTTTAGTTTAGATGAAGAAATTACATACTCTTCACCTTCATCATCATCATCATCATCATCGACACCATCACTTCCTTTGTCACAGCCTTCATCTTCCATCCACTGTGCCCCATTATCAGCCAGATTGATCTCACCATCGCCATCATTATCACTGTAATACAGCTTATCATTGATATAGTAGTAATTATCTTTGTATCTAGATGATCTTGTCGGAGTTTTACTTGAGCGTGGTTTTGTTTTGTTTTTCGCCCTCCTCTCCCCGCGCCGAGGCCGTCCTCTTTTGGCCTTTTTTTGAACAGGAGGGTCTAAATCATCTCCAATATCCACACTGACCTCGTGAACACCAAACAGTTCAGATTCATTTAAAGCAGATTCAACCTCTTTACTGATAACCAACGCCTTGTCCAAGGTCAGAGTTTCCCTTTCCAGCAGCAGCCTCTCTTTGAGTTGTGGCCAGTTTGTTTTCTCAATGAGCTGATCCAGGATAAGTTTGTCTTGTATGTCTCCATAGCTGCAAGGCCTCAGCAGTTCTTCTAACGCAGACACAAACTGCTCTACAGTCTCTCCGGGCATCTGAGCCCTCTGATGAAATTTAAGGCGGTACATCTGAGAGGTGCGATCAGAGCTGAAGAAAACCGTCAGCACTGAGATGGCTGCTGCATACGTGGTTTCACTCTGGATCAGTGTTGCGTAGATACGCTGGCCCTCTGGACCGAGGCAGTTCTGTAAGAGCACACACTTGCTGGAGTCGACGAGCTCGTTTTCACCGAGCGCTTCGACGTAGTGTTCAAATGCTTTAAGCCACTTATGCCAAAACATGGTCGGTTCACCAGGGACAGGTAAGAAAGGTGGAGGTGGGGACAGGATTATCAGCAGTGGCTCTGGGAGGGGTTCAAAGGATAAGTCCTGTTTCGTCACTTCCTCCTCTACTTCGACAGTCACTTCACCCATTGTTTTGGTGTTTTTCTTCTCCCTGAGGCTGATTTTATTTCTTCTTCGACTCAGGTAAGAGTCATTGAATTAAGAAGAAACCCTCTTTGGTCCGTGTTCAGGATCATGATGTTCCACCCCTCTCAGGTCAGCCTAGGAAAAGAGTGAAAGAAACAAACACAAGTTAGTTTTCAGGCTCAGCTCCTTTGTATGCAATGCTTTTCTGTTGTAATACAATATACACTCAGTTCATAGGTGCAACTAGCTAAAACTAATGATAAATGAGTAAATCCTACTTTCATGAAGGTAACAATGTTCAGTTTTTTTTAAACTGGTTTGTCAATACTTGAGAGTTTATACAATTTACGACTGTCCTGTACTTCCATAAAGACTGGGGGTTTGCAGGACAGACGGAAAGAAGACTGATCGAAACTCATGCAAACTCACTGTGATGGGCTACGATGCTGCAAATGTAATGCTGCTGCAGAGCTACAAATGTGAAATGTGGTCGCAATCTGTCCTGAGTTATGGTGTTGAATAATGGCCAGAAAGTTTTATTAGCAGAACCTCACAATGTCACAATGAAGTTGACCTTCGACCTTTGGGATATAAACTGCCATCACTTCCATCACTAAGAGACATTATCTGAAATTTAGTGACAAGAAATTTTTGAGTTATGGCCCAAAACGTGTTTTGCGAGGTTACCGTGAGCACCAACATAGTTTATTTTCTCAGTTAGTCACCCTTCATCTCTTTATTAACAGTTTTCACTTCCAGCCCTGAATTTAACATCACGTGACTGCAATCAACCAACTGGTGCGAGGGGCGGCACCTGCGGCAGCATCTGTTTGGCAGATGATGATGTGATTGGGGCCCTGTCAGGGGATCGGGAGACCTTAAGGGGTCCCTGGACTGGTCAGGGATTACAGATGTTTGTTGTTTCACAGCGGAAGTTCAGCTGTTGTCAGGGGGCCTTGTGTTTGTAGCACGGATGCTGTCATCGGAGAGAAAATAGTATAAACTGAGATGAGATCTCTGTTAAGTCGCTATATTGAGACTACCAGAAGCTAACGGCACAGAAGGCGGCGCAGTCATGTTTAACGGTTTTCACCTCGTACTTCAGAACATGAGCGAACCGGACTGACATCTGTCCCCACCGTCACACTGACGGCTGACGGGCTCTGGGTGTGTACGGACACAACACACTGTGACCGAGGAAAGACGGAGCTCTGAGAGGAGTAATCAAGGAGGAGGAGACGCAAACTCACCAAACCAAACTGGGTCACAAGTCACGACGCAGACAGACAGACGGACAGACAGACAGACGGCGGTGTAAACGGCTGCTCCAGGTCCGAGCCGTGCGGGGTCAGATATCTGAAGAGACTCACTGCGGCGCGACGAGTCAAAGCCGCCAAACTTAATCTTCCGTTCACCAAAACGCTAAACAGCAAAGGATGGAGTGAAAAATACATCCGCCATGCTGCCAGTCCTTCTTTGTCCTTCTTCCGGGCACCACAACAGTCCACCTGGGTCTGGTTCGCCGCCCCACAGCGCCCCCTGCTGGCGGGGAGACAGATGGCCCATGACAGCGGTCCTCAAACGATTCAAGTCCTAAAAGTAGTATCACAGTTTAAACATACTCAATTAGAAGTCGAAGTACTACATGCAAAAATTCTACTCAAGTAAAAGTACACCAGTATTGACGGCAAAATATACTTGAGTAAATGTATTGTTACATTCCACTATATTAGCCTACTTCACATTAATTGTTAATTGTTGTTTTATGAGCAAAATTAAAGTTTCAAAACTAAATTGCTGATGCATTAAATTGCAAGTTTTATTTCCACATTGCTCCTGCTTGAGGTAGAGCTACTGTAATTTGAACATGATCATATACAGTACTGGGTAGTTTGATGGACTGTGAAACAATGCATTGAATCTTATAAGCTCGTTATGGCAAACTAATGAGTCAAATGTTTCCCTCATCATCAAGGTCTGAGGAGGGGGAAATCTCGTGTTCTCACTAACATGCCACACTCAGAGGTTTTCTGAGGTTTTCTCACAGGTTTTCTATAGGCAGAATGAAAATAATGAAATGTGGTTAATATAATCAGATTACATACTGTTAATTACAGACCCCAGCCACACACAAAATATTTAGCAGGATTTGGGGATGAAACAAAAAAGGAAAAAAACATGAACACAGTGTCATTTTCTTCATCCTTTGGGGGCTACATCGACTGTGAGCTGCTCAGACCACATTTACAATCTTCACCAGTGAGAGCAGCGTGTCTTTGATCATGCAATGAATATTCATAATGAATATTTTAGAGGGTCAAAATGGCCCAAATGACAAAGAAGAATCTAAATTCTACATAATCTGATTTAAAATTTCATTTCATTCATAATTGAACAGATTTTTACACTGTTTTCACTCGGGTACTCTGCTTTTTTGCTCCACACATTTCTCTTTTGAATTCATATGATATATTTATGAGCTTCTTGTGTTTCACTGCTGCACAACCAACTGCCCACTGAGGACAATTAAAGTGAATCGAGTCTGGAAAGACGCACATACTGATGAATTGTTTAAGCAAAATGTTTGAAGACTTTGAGAATCAGGAACAAAATTTCATTTCCCTCCATTGTATTCGAGTGGAGGCAAAAATCTCAGAGACAATGTCTCAAAATCTGGACAAATAAAACTAAAACAACAACTCTGATTCCAAAAAAGTTGGGATGCTGTGCAAAACATAAATAAAATCAGTTAGACATAGACATCTTCAAACGAAGCAAAGCTTTCCACATCTTTCCCAGTCTCCTGTTGCTCTTGTCCCGACCTGTTTGAAACGTGTTGCAGCATCAGATTCAGAATAAGCAGATATTTACAAAAATCAATGAAGCTGATGAGCTCAAACATTAAATCTATTGTCTTTGTGCTGTGTTCAGTTGAACATATGTCAAAAAGGATTAGCACATCATCACATTCTTTTTTTTTTTATTGCACAGCTTCCAAACTTTTTAGGAATCGAGGGTGTGTCTGCATGGCTGCATAACCTCATGAAGATATATTTCTTGTATATTTCTCTTGACAACATATGACACCATGATCATATCCAGCTGAACTGTCTCTTACATAATTGTTGAAGCATTCAGCTACCAGATGCCATCAGTTTCACATCCTGCAGGCCCTTCACACACTGAGCAGAGCACTGAAACACTGATAGATTAGAATGAATAGAAAACAGCTGATAAAGCTCTGATCCTACCCCCCTTTTACAACTTGAATAAAATATAAAAACAATGTTGACAGGCCCGGTTAAGAAAGTTCAGTGAGACAGACAGTTCAGTTCAGGGTCACTGAGGCAGTTACAAAATGTTACAGCGCATCTTTAATTCAGTTAATGTTGTGGGGGATGATCCAAAGAGACATGTTCGCTGTCCCAGCACTAAAGCAGAACAAAAAGACACATGGTTAAACAATGACCATTTATTCACACACTGTATGGGACTCAAAACAAGCGTGACAGAGTGAGGGAGGCTGCTGGGAGGAGAATCTTTAAATTATACATGAGCAGAAACTTACAGATGATTTTTGTTTGCAATTAAAGAGAGGTACAAAGTACGTGTGTGCCCGCCTGGCTGCTGGAGATAAGGCCAGGGTCCAGACAGTGGGGCCTGATGACTCAAAGTTCAATCACACTCTGTCTGACTGTAGACTGATTCTCTAAAATATCCCGTGATCTTGCTCCACACTCATTCACTGTCACTTATTTTTTTAAGAATCTTGACTCTGTCTGCTTCTTTTCCCTCTCATGGTCAGTGGAGCTGAAGACTTGCTCCAGCGCGGTTTCACTATTTGCTCTGAATAACACAAACATGGCCAAACTACATACAACTGCACACAAGTAAAAAGGGCTTCCCTGTACAAAATCCATCTTAAAAATACAAACATACATACAATGGCACACTTTGCTTAGCAATGAACAACAGAGACAGATGATCAGGCTTCTAAACTGCGCATAGAGCCATTTACCTATACACACATGCTCGTGTGTCACACTCAAACACACACACTCAAACTTGTAAAAAATAAAATTTCAAATAGAATCAAGATGAAATGCGTGGGGTTCGGCTCAGTGCAAGCATTATGGCTTGGGAGGCTGCGGTAAGGAGCGCTGACAACAGGCAGTAGACAGTAAAAAAACATGGTTTTCATATAGTCCAACCCAACCCCCAAATATCACGTATCACTTCCTGAAACCAAGCACTACTCTGTGTGAGAATGCCTCCCTCTGTTCTGAAGAACCCCACCCACGCTCGCTCTCCGTCCTTTATCAAGTCCAAAAACTGTGATTATTGTCATTTTTTTCTTTTCCTCTGTGTGGTGGTATTTTAAAGCTGACAGCTCCATGTTTGTGTACACGAACCAGTCTGTCAACAAAAGCTGCTCCCTTCTGTGCCGTCTTTTAGTAATTCTCCTCAACCTTGAAGGTCCTCTCTCCCAGTGGGAGATGCTGAAATGGTGCATCAGTGAGTGTATGTGTGTGTATTTGTGCACTTATGTGTAATTACAGAAAACAGAGAAGCTTTGTGCAGAAATTCCAGGTTCCACCACTTCGAGGCTGCATCCGCTCCTCCACATTTACACAGACTGACTCAGGTAGTCATCCCTCTTAGCTCTCATTAGAGAGTCTCTGGAATAGGTATGAATATCTGGTGGTATACACCGGTGTGTGTATGTGCGTGTATGTGTGTTTGTGTGTGTGTGTTTGTGTGTGTAAGCACAGTGACAGAGTAGGAGAGCAACATACACACTCGTCGACACAGTGAGGATCTTTGTGAACGGGGGGAGAAGGCGAGTGAGAAGTGGAGGTTTAGTTCTTTGGGGCATGAAGGGCTGTTTCATCACCAGTCCGTCCCACGTCTCCTCATCTCGTCCTCCCCTCTCCTCCGAAGCTGCCGGCTCTGTCTCCTCTAGTGCAAACACACACTGGCCCCCCTCCTTCATTATGTGTACGTGTGTGTATCACTTTGTGCAGATTTTGTCTCTAGAGTCAAACGAATGAGGAGAATCCCGTCACAGGGGTGCGTGACCCCGGCGGGTTGGTGTTGGGGTTGACGTGTGTGTGTGCAGGCTGTCCTGTGGGTGTGTATGCGCCGCCTGTGCTGTGCTGGGTGACCACGGTCTGGTAGTAGGGCTCCGTGTCTGCAGTGGCACACTCCTCGTAGGCAAAAGGAGTGCTCATCCCTTTCAGGCCTTTGGGCTGCCGTTTCCAGGAGTTGTAGTAGGTGGGATCGCTCATATAGTGGTTGACGAAGGAGTGCTTGGGCTGCTCGTCCTCATAGTCGCTGTCTGTTAACTGGATGGAAACACAGTTCATCAGAGAGAGGCACAGACACATAATGGGGATGGAATATTAGTGTCAGCATGAAAGGTTGAAAGCATCTGTGGCTGGCTGACCACTACCTGGCCATTAGTTTAGTCACATTTGCCATCATTTGACAGTAGAGGCAGATGGCAAAGGTTGAAATTGAACTGAAGATGCAGAAATCACATGGTATATTTCTGAGACGGCCAATTCAGTCTACTGAGTCCACAGTGGAGGCAGAAGGTTGGAGAGAGCTCAGTGATTTAGAGCAGTTTCTCTTTATTTTCCACCGCCACCTTTTCTTTTTTTTCTTCCACCAGCAACACCACAGGCTAATGACACAAAATTTTGTGCTGCTTTCGTGACACAAGTTTCTTTTTAACGCCAGGTTTCTTTCCTCTCAGGCCAATCGAGCCTTTGAATTTGAGAGAGAGGCAGAGAAACAGACAGATGGAGAGGGAGAGAGTGAGAGAGATACCTCTGACTCAGAGACTTCAGTGGGTTTCTCTGTGAGTGTGGTGCTCTCAGTGAGCACGGCTCCATTATAGTTGTTACAGATGTCCTCGTCAGAGTAGTGAAGACCACCTGGACTGGGCCTGGGAGGAGACCTGGACACGCACACACATTAACAATACATTTAACATCTATAAGAACTGAATACTGTATTCTTTACATAAAAGTAGTAGTCAAATAAAAGCCAGGTCTCAAATAATGGCCAGGGCATGATTGACACCAAAAATTAAAAAGTCTCAAATAGAGGCCAGGACAAAAAATAAGGGTGGTCATATTATTTGTATGCCAACTAAGCATAGTGTATATTTCCATCCTTTTAATTTAATAAGTTCAACAATCATGATATTTTAAACACCTTGTAGTTCTGGATTACTCACATTTAGTATTATTGTCCGATTTCTGTCACTAGTCGTGTGTGTGTGTTAATGTCAACCAAACTATTTTATAGTAACGTACAAGCACCACCGGGGGGCTATATTTCAAGTGCCATGGGAATGTTGAATCCCAAAGAGTTTTCCTGAACACATTCCTGCAAATATTTCACAATAAAAGCCTGATAAAGAAGTTTCTGTCCACTGAAAGGTAGAGGGTTTTTAATCTGAAATGGATACAGAAGTGTTGAGTTTGTATTAACAGTGTAATGCAGTAACTTGAGCAGGGTAAATGGGAGCGGCTCAAAACGAGGCTTTGAACTAACATAAGACCAATTAAAATTCTATTCAAAAATAGAGGGAATTACAAATAAAGGCCTGCCTTTAATATAAGCCTGCTTCCAATAAGACCTGATACCTTGGGCAGTTGAGGTAAATAAAGGCCCCTGTCACTACTTGAGGAAATATGGTAACAAATCCAGAGTGTGTATGTGTGTGTGTGTGTGTGTGTGTGTGAGTGTGAGTGCACACCTGGTCCCATTCTTCTTCAAGAAGGAGTTCTTGGTGTTCAGTGTTCTGCTGTTGAGTTCCAGAGCAGTAAAACCTCCGTTGTCCAGAGTTACTGACTCCTCTGCCGTGGACACATGTTTCCCTGGAGGAAAACGAGACAAATCAGATGAAATTGGTTTGGATAAATTCTAAAATTCAAAGCAGTTCAGTCGAACTCTGTACTCTGAGTTTCTGTTCAATCCCCTGTTTTATTCGCTGTGTATTCAGTGACCTCTCAGGCCTGAGAATAAGGAGCAAATTCAATTGGGATGCCCAATTTGGCATTCAGGGAGTAACCACACAACATCTTGTAATGTATCCATCAATAACCATAAAAATTGGACCAATAAAGAAAACAATGTCAACGTGCCAACTGATGCTGACTCCCGTTCATTCTTCCCTCTTGTTTATGTGTGTGTGCTCATCCTGCCTGCACCCTCTCCTCCTACGGCACCTCCCTCACTGTTTGATCGCTCCACTGCCCAGAGGTTGTGCCAAGGTTTCCCTGGCAACTCAGATTAACAGCTGTCCTGATGTAACCTGCGCTTGTCAGGGCTAACTTTGCATTACAGCTGTTGGCATGCATGCTTGCACACACACACACACACACACACACACACACACACACACACACACACACATATGCAAATGACTGTAACAGCACTGCTGCGCTGAGAACATCACAGGAAGCCTGAGAGGAGAAGAAACTCGCATAAAAACAGGAAGAAAAGCCTCAACGTTAAGAACCAGAGCTTTAGAAGACTAACTGGGCAACACATCAGACAAACCAACACTTTTTTGTTGTCAAACTGAGGAGAGAGTTTGTCCTTCAATCCATGTTAGTGAGCATCCTTGGGTAAGACTCCAGGCTGCCGAGCTCCCTGACTGACCTTGTGGAGGTGGTGTGAGCTGAGATATGATGGAGCAGTCTAGGTCTGAGTATGAAAAACTGGTTACTGTATTTTTACTGTGGATGGAGGACTGAATCCGATCTGAGTGGGGCTTTAGCTAAAACTGCAGAAATGGGAACTGTTTCATGCAAACTTTGAAGCTTTTATACAGTAGATACCTGATACAGTAAGATGCTGATAAATGGGTAAAATGTGTGTGTAAGTGTTAGAAGTCCTCTTACAGCCTGTCAACAGTCATTTTCATTCCAGTTAAACGACATCTCACTGTGGATTAGACACTCTAGTTTTACTTAAGTTATAGCTGCAAGTTGTGAATTTTTTAATTAGCTTGCATAACCTAAATTAATACCAAAAACTTGTGTTAATTAAGAAGCTTATTTTTAGCATTGACCTAAAGCAAGATCCAAAAACCCACAGAAATTACAGCGAGGCTTCAGGGAGATCATTTTGGTTGAGATGCTTCAGGGAGCTGTTTGTCCCGAATCATCCTGTTGAAGGAACAAGGCTGACCTTGTTTTCCTCTCTCATACAGCCTCACAGGTGGTCCTGTAGGAACAAGACTGCTGCAGGCAATTCTGCTCTACAAACGGTACAAGTGAACTGATGCATGTCTCAACTTTTTAGAATCACAAAAAGTGGAGTACTTTATAAATCACATGCACCCTACATGTGCTGAGCCTGTTGACGGTGACTGGAACGAATGTAAGTGTGGCCGAGGAGAGAAAACTGCATCCAAAAACCATACTCGAAAAAAGACACACATTTCAACCCAAATGAATCACTGTCAGCCTCGAGCATCACGTTAGAGTGACCATCGCAGCCACAGACCTGTGCCGCAGGCCTTGTACTTGGTGCTGTGTCCATGCAGCAGCAGCGTGAAGACCAGGACCAGAATGAGAATGAGCCCCACCAGGGCCATGACCAGCAGGAACCACCACTCCTCATAGAAAGGACGGTCTGACAGCGCTGCAGGAGGAGACAGAACCGAACAGGAGGGGGAGAGAAGGAGGGACACATGAGGGAGATACAAACTTCTCTTTTCCTTTGTTCAAATCGGAGCTTTGGTTTGTCCCACAGGACCAGAAAACACTCTTCAAAGTGTGAAAATCATATATTTGGAGGACCGACTCTTCAGCTGAGACACTGCGTTTTCTTACATAAGACTCAGCCTGCTGATGACTCAAACTATTTGACACAAACACTTCAGATGACTGGAAGTTTCTCTTTCAGATCAGTTTATAAGGTCAGACAGAGGAAGACGGATAAATGCCTGGATTTAATGCTTTTCATTAATATTTAATCTACTGATAAATATCTGAATTTGGCACCAACAAAAATGGAGAGAGACTTTCAGGCTGTCTTCTGTTTGCAGATATGAGCGCAGCCGTAGTTGTGTGACTCTGCCTCTAGATGGCAGCAGACACATACCGATCAGAGTAACTTCCCACAGTGTTTCCATCTGACTAGAAATGCAGTCAAACTCCAATCATGCAAGTTGGATCATCCTGGATTTGCTCATTAGCCTGACCTCCATCAGTGTGTGTGTGTGTGTGTGTGTGTGTGTGTGTGTGTGTGTGTGTGTTTACCAGCAAGCGCAGCAGAGGGTGTGCTCGGCTGTCCGTAACCATAACGATTTACAGCGATGACTCTGAACTCGTAGCTGATCCCCGACCTCAGGCGCTCCAGCGGCACTGAGACAGACCTGCTGCTGGGAGGGAGGAGTCTGATGAAGGAATCCCACACTCCCTCATCTGCACAGAGAGAGAGAGAGAGAGAGAGAGAGAGAGAGAGAGAGAGAGAGAGAGAGTGAGTGTCTCAGTTTGATGGACGAGTAGGCAAAGATGGTGCTTCATGTGAGAATTATTCTCTTTCAATTGTCACAATGTGATGAAAGAAAATGAAAAATTGTCAAATTACATTTGAAATGATAATGATGTCAATGTGGTAAGGATGATGATTACTGTTATTACTATTAATAAAATGGCTAGTACCTTTATTATCAGTGGTGGATGAATACCAGAGACAGCTTCCCTCAACCATTTGCTTTCGGTATTACACCTCTGTTGATCTTTATTAGAAAATTGCAGCTGACTTGATTTGCACAGCAGGTCTTAATGAATCTGATGAAAGCTGCACTCAGTGAGGTTTAGTGCAAGGCAGTATTTAAAGGGAAATTCCTTCACGTTTTATGTGGATGTCCAATCAGTGCTGATGGAAAATGCAGTCAATTGAAGCACTAATTTCCTTGCTGTGTGCTATATTGATGGAGAAAGCTGAGTTCTCCTGCTCCAACATCTGTTGTTCTTCTGGCACCGGCACCGGCATTTGATGTGTACAGTGACATAGTTGGGGGCAAAGACGAACTACAGCCTTCATCCTGGATTTGTAGTCTAGGCCTCTGGGTAGCCGGGGGCGTGCTAGATGCTGCTCAAAAAAACAAAACGTTGGTCTCTTTGCTTGTATGAAAGCCAGCTATGTTTCCCACAGTGAGAATGGCCTCTTAAACCTCTTAGACGAGGATACATTTTACAGTATTTCGGCTGACTCAGCTGCATTTATTCAAGCAAGAGTACAGCGAAAGAAATGCAGCTGAGAGAGGCCGAGGATGTGGCTGCTTTGGCTGTGCAAGAGGCCAGCGGGGACCATCTAGAACCCGAGGTGCCGAGAACAAGCAAGGACTGGTGGTGCCTTTGCTCGAATTGCCCTCCGATGCCAGCAGAAACTAAATCATTTTGCTGCAATGAATTTCAGCGTAGGCACTTTTTGTTGGATGCTGTCACCGACGCCAACCCTGACAGCGCCTGTGTGTGTTACTAAGCATAAAAGTTTTTCTCCTCACTTGGACAGAGGTGTATTGGAGACCTTCTTCAGGATCCTGAAAATAAACTGGGAAATACAAGACCAGCAGGGCCAAGATGACCACCGAGTAAGTATTTTTGTCACCTGACACTATGTTTTGGCCAACAAAGTAATTAGGATGGTGATACATGGCAACATGGGCGTGGGCGTCAGAATGACCCCTGGTACATGTAGGCACTGCTGCCGTCGCTCTGTGAGCAGGAGAATTCAGCTTTCTCCATCAATATAGCAGGTACTGAGGAATTCATTGCTTAAACGATTACATTTACCATCGACACTGATTGGACATTGGCATTAAATGTGTTGAAAATTCCCTTCAACCTGCTTGATGGATGAAAAGAATTAAAGGAAAAGGCGCAAATCAGGCAGGTGTCGCTTTTGTGTTTGAGCTTACCTGAAGGACGAGCCTCAATGACATATCCAGTGACAGGCGCTGCACCGATATCTCCCTCTGACCAGTGGATAGTGAGCGCAGAGGACGTCTTGGTGATGGACATTTCCATAGGTGTCCCAGGGGAGCCTGCAGTGTCAGACAGAGGCACACACATACTTGTTTTTGTCACTGGGGGAAGAGACTGTGTTGATGTACGTTCATTTCCTGTCCTAACCTTCACCACAATGGCTGGTTAGTTTGTTAGTTTATTGACATAAGTGCAACAAACATAAAATAACTGAACATGATCAAATGAAAACACTGAACAGGATAGGACAGTATATCCTAGATGAGTCCCTATAAATAGATTATAATAACACATTTGTCCCCACAACATGGTCATTTCAAGTAGAGACGCTCACACAGCACACAGAGTTATGGCCATGCCTACCTTGCACAGGCTGAGCAGTGATGTTTGCTGCTATCGGTGGTCCATAGCTGACTGTAAGGGCCTGAAGACTGAACATATACGTCACTCCTTTGATTAGGTCTCGGACCTTCAGCCATCGCTGCCAGCTGCCTCTCACATCCACTGTCACCACTTTACTCACTCCTGCTCTCACACAGACAGTCGAAAGTGAATGTCAGTGTCCCCCTCAACATGTATTTGTGTGTGCATAAAGCACATGTGTGCATACCTTGTACAGGAGCAGTGGGCTGGTAGATGAGCCTGTAGCCCTCCACCTGTCCGTTAGGAGTGAGTGGAGCTCCCCACGACACATTGACGCTTCCCTCCGTCACCTCTGAGAAGGACAGGTAGCTGGGCTGGCTGGGAGCTGCGGGACACACGGAGGATGACAAATGAAATCAGAGGAATAAAATAAGATTAAAAAGACTAAAATATGATGCTTCACTCCCTACCAGACTGCAGGGTGCGGGCCCCGCGGGGGTCACTGGGTGGGCCGTCTCCTGCCGTGTTGAAGGCAGTCAGAGTGACCAGGTAAGGCGTGTAGCTGGTCAGGTTGGTGAGATGCACGCGGGTGTCCGGGACAAAAATCATCTTGACCTTCTCGCTCTGGTTCTGCTTGTCCCTCTCCCAGTAGTGGATCTGCAACACAGGAAACCACGTCAGCGACGCTGGCTCTGTTCTACTCCAAACTACCTGCACTGCTCCTACGGTCTCCTCTCCCTCACTCCATCTCTTCCAATTATATAATGTATTATTTACTTTCTGTCCTTTCCTCCTGAGGTCTCCTAATCGATCCTTATAATACAGAGAGCTCAGGTGCTGTTTTACGAGGAGGACAAGTTGGTTATGGAAGGATTTGTGAGATCTAATTCTTAAACCCCTGACCACTAAGCTCAGTTGAAATACATCATTTCATCATACGTTGAGTGACATTAAATGGAAGTTACAACCAGAACGCTGTGTTGATGTCTCATCAGAGCTGTTTCAGTGTTGGAAGTAGAGCTAACATCATTTGCTCATTTGAACCAATCAAGTTAACAAACAATAAAAAAGTAGCAGACTTTCATGCTGGATGCTTATGTGGAACCAGTAATCACAGACATGACCATTAACTTCCATGACATCAGCCAGTAATGAAGACACACGGGACGCTCTGCTCAATACTTGTAAGCTTAAACTGAACAAAGGTCCGCTGATTATTGCACTCAGTACCATGAGATCAATATCAGCTTTCTAGTTTGTGAATATCACAATTTAATGATGCCAAAAATGGCTTTTTTCAGTAAAACATATTCAAAGCTATGATGAAGTAGGCTTAAAGTTCAGACTCTGTGTTAGTTTTCTTTGAGGGATAATGTTTCTGTGGCTTTTTGGCATCGTAGACAGACCAATTTATCATTCTTGGTAAAGTTTCACACATGTGATGGTGGTGACTTGCGAAAAAGTATTGTAGAAATCCGGAATGTGTGACTTTATATTGTAGCCTAGGTCACACACTTTTAATGAAACAGGCTGAACGTAATGAGTGAAAAAAGAAAAAGCAATATGCTTAATATCGCACTGCCAGTAATCAGCCTATATAAATGCATATCCAGTAACATGTGTTTGATGCATTAAAACAGCTTGCCTCCTGCTCTTAACGGTGCTGGACAGGTGCATATTCACTGGAACAGTCTTTAAACCTTCAGCTACTTACTTTAATTCTATGTTTTTGCAAATCACTGCATCTCATTTAATTTCATATTTTCATATAGTAATGTCTCACACAACAGCTGAGAGCCCAGCAAACATGGGGACTGCCTTGGCTTTCCCCACACATACAGCCATATCAGATACCTCTAACAGCAAGGTTACAGAGGTGGTTGAGCCTCATGCATTAGAAATGAATCAGGAAAAGTATCTTGTATACACAAGAGCCTTTACAGTGAGGAAACAGGCACAGCGGTATTGACAGTACTTATTCTCTTGATGGCTAATTTATCTTAAGCTTAATTGTTTTAGCTTTAAGAGCAAATTCGCTGAAAAGCAATTATGTAAGAAAGCAGTATGTTCTGGCTTTGAAGGTGTTCATCCGCAGCATGTGGACGTTTTAACTGACAGGCATCCGGCTGGCTCCTTGGCTCATTCAAACTGTAATCAAATCATGAAACCGTCGCTTTTCTAAGCCCAGATGGACTGAACATCATGTCAGATTCCTGTGTGTCGACCATCACCATGAATACAAAGTGAGAAACTGCCAGATATTGATTTAATACGCTTAATTTGATGTATTTGGCATCCCTGTCACGAAAGCCAACAACAACATGTAGTTTTCTTGCTATGACTTTATGCCGTCCTCCATGGAATATCAGAAAATATGTGGGTTCAGTGAGCTCTTCAATGACACCTAACATTTGGCAGGGATGTTTCAAAAATGGTTTCGGATCTGTGGCAGCAAAAGGGAAAAAGTGAATTATCATTTTATTTGGCAATTCAAGCAAATAGTATTCAATGTTATGATTTCTGTAGCAGTTTTATGTGATATGTACATTCAATGCAGCTGTTTTCTCCAACATAAACTGTCTCTGAGCAGTCTGGCTTATAAAGTAAAACAACAGCCAAGAGCTACTTTTTGTAAATGGGTTCATTTTGTTATTATTCCAAACAGGAAGCTCTACAAAGCACCATAAGCTATATTTACACTTTCCAAACTTGGAAGTCGCAGCATGAGTAGCACTTGAGGGCAGCATTATACCATCTCTGTCCTTCCACATGCTCTTACAATAATGAGATATGGACTAACTCGTCCATACGCTCAATCTAAAATAAAAATGTTTTACTCTCTGCTTAAAAGGGATTATTCCATTTAGCTGTTAATAAACTTGGTTTCGTAAAAAAAAATCCAGGCCGTTTTGTAATCCGTTCTACTGTTGTTTAGAGGATCTATTTTGGTATTTGGTGAGAGTGTGAGACCATCAGGATTAGTCCAAAAAAACAATCTGAAGCTGTCATGAACATGATTAAGATATGATTTGATAAGATCTAGAACCTTAAATGGATTTTCCAACAATCCCTTTTGTTAAAGATTTAGGATCTTGAGGCTTGATGAAAAACAGCAGCTGGATGTTTGATTGCGAAGGAGGCACCGGCTTATCAATTTCAGGTTTTTGTTTGTGTCTGCAGCTTCTCCTGTTAGAAATGACTGACCTAATTTGGTACAAACAGCATGATGGATGTTGCTAGTGTCTTTAAGTTGAAAACGATCTTATATAATAAATTCTTACCAGTCGATACTACAAAGGAAATCTATAGCTGTGGGCTGCGTCACTCAAAATATGGTTTGCACAAAATCCGCCCAGATTAAGATTTGCTAACCTTTTACATCTGGAGTGTGTGGGAAACTCCACTTGACAGGACTAGCATTGTTTGGTATCGTCTGCTCCTCCTTGCCCATCATCTTCAGTGAGTTTAACAAGCCCTCTGGAGCATTTCAGTAAACTTCCAAGTGCCGAAAACACACTTGCAGTGAAGCCTACCTCCAGTCCTACCTGGCGTCTGTGCTGCTCAGCTAAAAGAGTCAGGGTGTTAACAGAAGCCAGAACCTATAAATTCATTACACATTCTTTCTTTGCTCTATTACCCTCGTCTTAATCTCATTAACCCCTCAGCCTCACGCTCCCCTCCCCGTGTCTGTCCGTCTCTGGTAGTTTAAACGTATTCCCTCGATCCTCTGCTCTAATCAGGATTCTACAGGGATCACTTGCTCATCTCATTCCTTCACTCTGCAAATATTACATTCCCTTCTTTCTTCTCTATTCCCCCACTACTCCAGTAGAAATCAATGTGTCTAAAGCAGGACAGATAACCTTGTGTTTGAAGTACTAAGAGTGGGGGGGTGGGACAGGGGAGTTGAGGGGGAAGACGGGCAGAGGAGTGATATTGAAACCATTAAGGGATATTCAGATTCTTCCTCTAACTTAATTCTCTCTCTTTCTCTCGTCTCTATAGGACACTTGAAGGTGCAGCAGAGCAAAACCCCTCCAAGAAAAGAATGGAGGCATTTTAAGTGCAGCCGTGTGCTTTTCCATCGCATGGACACTCATGACCTAAGTACTCCAACGTCTGGGTCTGTTTTTTTTGTCCTGCGAATGTGTCTGTCACAAGGAATTCTTTGTGTGTATTCGCGTTGGTGTGTTTGTTTTCTGGGTGTCACCTTGTATCCCTGGATGAGTCCATTCTGAGTCTCGAGGGGGGGTGTGTCCCAGGTCACTTCCAGGATGGAGGGAGACACAGCTGACACTCTGATAGACTGAGGGGCCACCGACGGGGCTGTAGAGAGTGAGGCGTTTGGTTAGACTGCTGCTGAGTGTATGTGTGTGTGTGTGTGTGTGTGTGTGTGTGTGTGTGTGTTAGAATGGGAAGTAGGGAAGATATGCTCTACCTTTCCAATTAGAATGGGCCTAAGGCAGTACCTTGTTACTCCACTATACCACACATATGCATGAAACTCAGCAGTGTGCACTTGAGGCTAGAGAAAAGGCCATATCACCCCATTTCATCATCCCCCTTCAGCCTTTTTCTGCCTCCCCCTCCCACTCCCCCTGCTTATCCTCACCTCTCACTCCTCTGCATGTGATATGTATGGCCTACACGCACACACACAACACACAACCGTTGAATATGAATGCAGTGTTGGTTTGATGGAGGGAGTGTGAGATGGTGAGAGAAATTGCAAATTTTACGTGTTGGTGTTGCGATAATAAAGTGCAAATCTGTTCACCTGCGCTCTGCTTTTGTGTGTTTGTCTGCCTTGTAGTAGTAGTAGTAGTAGAGTGTGTGTGTGTGTGTGTGTGTGTGTGTGTGTGTGTGTGTGTGTGTGTGTGAGTGAGTGTGTGTATGCATTAGAGTTATATTTGCTCTCCTGTCTGTCTAATGGATCCATGGGTTGACTCTCCGGTGAAATTTAAACAGGGGTTGGGCCATTACTGCAAAACTGATGACCTTGTGCAGCTTTTGACGACATTCAGATGTGTCCACACTCTCTCTCTCACGCACACACACACACACCATAAGGGAACACCAGTGAGCCTCTCAAAGGCAATGAGAGAAAGACAGGAGACAATGAAAGAGAGAAAAGAGTGACAGAAAGCAGACGGAACAATCCCAGTAAGCTCCTCTTACTGGCTTCTTCCAGAGGTTTCAATCATAACACACAGTCTTCAAACACAGATGATTCGCGACAGATGAAACCGTGATGGCTACTGAGCTTGTGTGTGAACAGATCCATCTCCATAACATCTGAGCAAACTCCATCTGCTGATGAAAACCATATGATAAGGTTGAACGCTCGAGAAGAAGCAAGTAAGTGGAACTTGAGATGGGATTGGTCTGTTAAACTACTATTTCCAAGGTCAAGGATGTGCTTTCATGCTTAAAGAGTGATATATTGAGAAGTAAGGATAGATTAAAAGAAGAAGAAGGATCTTTATACCCCACAGTAACTCATGTAAGACAATGTAAAGGCTCAGCTCTATCTAAATGCTCCTTCATATAGCCACAATGCAACAACGTGCTAAATGTGTTACACAGGGGAGAGAAGACGCTTGAAAAACAACATTCAACAATGAAACTGCTCTTCTGGCCTTATCCAACAAGTGTAAACGTTGGTGAAAGGAAATGACCACACACTGAAACTGTGACCAACAGCTTTCTTGAGTTTCCACCTACCTGCCTCTCCGACAGACACCTCGACTGGAGTGGAGGGTGGGCTCTCCCCGATAATGTTGTAGCTCGTCATAACAATCTGGTAGCGTTTGAACTTCTTTAGTTCTACAAAGAAATCAAAATACTTAGATTTGCATTTATACAACATGCATGTAAATCACATAGTTGGTCACTTATCAGGTTTACTCAAACAAAATGTAAAACATACAGATCCAGGAGCTTTACTTCCCAGTGCAGTCTTAAATTACTTACGTGTCAACTCAAATTCTGTAAGCGAGGCACTGCTGACTGTCTTGAAGGTGCTCTTGGCTTGGGAAGAGAGATGGAAGGAGCGTAAATCAATATGTTTCAAGTTCAACAATAAACTGTGTAATTATAATGCCATTCAAAAAAATGTGTTGAAGAGGAAAATGTTCAGTGCACTTCGTGAAGAGAATCGTCGAGCAGATACTCAGTCTGTACATGTATGAAGCACTTGAGGCTGTGCAGTAAATAAGAATATTTTAGCGCAACATGGGTGGCCTCATAAGAAAACGAAATGTTATGAATGTTCCCTGAAGGGGAGGAACGAGGTACAACACATATTGTATGGGATATCATGCCCCCACGTGGCCTGACTGAAGACACCTCTATTCACGCCTTTACGGCAGATGACCTGTGGTGACGTATGTGAGGCCCCGCCTGCACATATACACGTGCACCACCACAGTCATCCTTCAGTTCGATAACCGCTCTTCACCGAGCCCAGCTGCGCAGCGGGGCAACATAGTGTTGTACCTCGTTCCTCTCCTTCAGGGAACAGAAATTACATTCATAACATTTTCTGGGGCCGGTTTGTGCAGACCGGCTGGCTGCTTGGGCTTAGCATCACGTCTAGGGATGATGCTGCTCAAAGCTTCGGTCTGTTTTTTCCTCAGCTCAAACTTAGCCTGGATGGCGTCGAGCGACTGACCGAACAAACACTCAGCCGACACTGGCTCGTCCAGATAGACCGCTCTGTCCCGGTCCGGAACGTCAGAGAGAGTCAGCCACAGGCGTCTCTGCGCCACTACCGTGGAAGCCATCCCTCTCCCCAGGGAGAGCGCTGCACAGCGGGACACACGGAGGATGTAATCCGTGGCGACTCGCACCTCATTCAGGAGAGGGGACAGTGGACTGTCGGGAGGCATTCATGACCCGAGTTCCGCCAGACATATTTGCTTGATACGTCTGCAGCATTGTGATTGAGCTCAGTGCACGGGCCGTGCTCGCCTGAGTATGGTAAATTTTCTCCAGCTGCGACGCGGAGAACTTGCAGTGCTTGGACGGGAGAATGGTGGGACCGCCGACATCATGGTTCTGGGCTGGGGCCAGATAGGCTGCCAGGGACACCTCCATGGGCAGGGGGTTGACCAAACCAGCCTTTTCAGCCCCCTCCAGGTCCAAAAACTGACCATAGCCGGGCACTGTGGCGCGGGTAGACAGCGGTTTGTTCCATGTCGAGGTGAGCTCCGCGACAAAATCAGGGAACATGGGCAGGCTGTTCTTCACGCTCGTCGGTTCAGGAGGAAGAAAAAACCCCGAGAACCGCGACGGTTTCTGAGACGGTGGAGGAGAGGGCCAAGCCACTTCTAGTTTCTCAGCTGCACGACGGTACAGTGAGAGGAAGGATGTGTTGGCCTGGTCAACCGGCGCAGCAGTGGCAGTGTACTGACCCGACAACAACGGCTCCTGTTCATCCTCCGACAAACCATGCACGTCTAGACCGATGTCCAGGACGTCCTCCTCATCATGGTAGCATGTTAGCCCGGGTAGTGGCTGGTTAGCGCCCTCGAGGGGACCCGGCTCTAACCCCGCTACCCTGCTAGCACACTCCATGTGGTCTGCCCAGCTTTCAATGGGGTCTCTGACCAAGAGCTCCTCACCACCGGACTGGTGACAGTACTCACAAGACCCGGGCTCAGTCAACGCTTTCCTGGCGTGGACAATTCCCAGGCAGACGAGACAGGCTTCGTGGAAGTCCTTCTTGTGCAGGGAGAAGCCGCACCCCTCAGGACAGGGGCGAACGGAAGACTTTCCCTTCGCTTGCTTAGGCTGCGCGCTCATACTGAGACACAATGAGCCAGAACAAGCAGGCGAAATCAGCGCTCCACGGGTAGCAGAAGCTAACACCAACAGGGGCAGTTAAGCTAATTTTGGGTCGGCAGTAGCCACAACAAGACCGAGCTAACCAGCAGCAGCTAATTAGCCTGACTCGGTAGAGGTGTTCTTAGCGAGGTGAAGAGCATAAGAACTGAAGGATGACTGTGGTGGTGCACGTATATATGTGTAGGCGGGGCCTCACATAAGTCACCACAGGTCATCTGCCATAAAGGCGTGAATAGAGGTGTCTTCAGTTAGGCCACGTGGGGGCATGATATCCCATACAATATGTGTTGTACCGAGTGAATCTACTGAAAGGGAACTGTGGTCCGTTGAGGGCTCTTTGCTCAGTTTCTCATCATGGCTACACAATTCATCCCTGGTATCATGTAACGAGGATACACTTGAAAACATCTTTTCTTCAAGGACCTCTGAAAAACAATCTTTTCAAAAACACTGTACACTGGCTTGAAAATGCTGGTTTTGCACTGCAGAATAAACCATTAAAAAGATCTTTAGTAAACACAAAGTGAAGCTGTAACCCTGTAAACATTGTTAATGTACTTAATGCTTCAAAGCAAATTTTGTTTCTCCTCATCCTAAAAGCATTTTCTCTTGAAATGTTCCCAGTAAAACATTAAGTGAAAATAAGTCTGTGCAGGGTGCACATAACACCTTAGTAAGGTACTCAGGTGAGTACCAGAAGATGATGTTTGGGATCCCATTCATACATACCTTCAAAGAACAATATCTGCATGCAACACTGACATTCACTCGTGGCGGCTTCATTAAGCTGAATCCTCAGCATAGGAACACCTATTTATCAAGCAGTGGATTCTTGAACTACTTTGAGCCTGTAAAACTCCACTTCCAGGCCACAGGACACATCTTGAAGCTACAGTCAGAGAGACGTCTTTTCTTTCGCTGGTGTTCGGTTTGACGTTTGTTTGTAGGTGGTGTATGTAAATATCCAAAGTGTTTTCCTTATAAAATAAGTCAGCTGGAAACAAGTCAAGTCGACCGGAGAATGTGTCTTTAACCAACTCATGGAGCTAACGCTAATTCAGTTGGCTATCACAGTTGATAAAAATATCCCAGCGACAGTACCCCTGTTTGCAATCAAGTTTAAAAAATTACCAAGCATTTCAAATAACAAGAATCACTTTAATCACTGTAAACTGCGTATCTGCTGAGCAACGTCAGGGCTGACAGGCACAGCAAGAGCAAGTAAGGGTGGCAGAGCTCAACGAACAGTCAACATTAGCATGGATACTCACTCGTAATAAGGGCACTTGTGGTGTTGTTTTTGGTTGCCTGGACTTCTGCTTCAGTGACACTGGAGGTGTTTACTGGGAGCTCTCTATAATACAGCCGGTATCCAGTCAGCATCCCGTTGACACTGTCGTCACTGGGAGGCTGAAACACACACAGGCGCATATGAAGAAGTATTAGTACTCCGTTTCTCATAGAGAAACTTCTGCGAATTCTGCATTGAGCTCATTTTCATTTTCTCGGTGTAGCGAGGTGACTGACAGGGCACTGGCAGGCTGGCAGAGCCGTATTTTATCAGCAGAGTCCAGTTTAAAGGGCTGGTGGATTGGTCTGGCTGTAACCCACACAGACAAAGTGATGCTTCAGTGGGTTTGGCACTCTTGTAAAGGATGATGAAATTGCTGGTGACTTTGTTTTTCATTGCCTCCTTGTGTTTTGACATAGGGCTAGAAGGAATGAGAGAAGACACTTCCAAACAGAAGAGGAAGAGTGACAAGCCGTGAAGTAGCCATGCTTTATTTACCGTCTATTCACATGTCACTGTTGCTGCACTCCAGCCTTCATTTGGTTCCTTCTCTCTTTTTCCTCTGTTGTTGTACATTGCTGATGTTTGCTTCCCTTGCCCTCTAAAATCTCTCCTGCTGGTATATCCTCATTAAGATTTTGATCATTTCTCTCCCCCAGCCAGAACTGTCTGTCCCTCCGTCTGTCCGTCCCTCCCTCTCGCCATCCCTCCAATCTGTCGGTGCTGCCCTCTGACCCTTCCTGGTTCAATAAATAATGATAATTGCATCCACAGACACAAACACGCACAAAGCACAAACACACGCACAAATACTGAACGCAGTAAGTCTGTGGGGGTCTCATTCTCCAAGCAGGTGATCAACCTGCACTCAAAGTTTTGTTGTGTAGCTCTGTGTGTATATAATGCATGCGTATCTTAGGGATCACTGTTGTGTTAGGAGCCTGGAAATACCTTCCACTGCACCAGGACTGAGGTAGTGGTTGTTGGTTTCACTGCAAGGATCACTGGAGGCTCATCAGGCACTGGACAGAAAACAGAGAAAAAGAGTGAGGAAGAAAGAGACATACAGACGATGATGCTGTTCATCCTGTTACACTCCTTCTCTATCATGTTTCCAAATCCACACATTTTGTCATCTTCCTCTCTCCATCAGTGTTCCCAGTCTCTCACCATCCTGCAGGGTTGTAACAGCCTCTGTCTCTTTGCTGAGGACACTGTCTCCCACATCGTTGGTGGCCAGCATCCGAAACTTGTATGATGTGAAGGGCTTCAGCCTATAGGCACAAACACACATACACATGGACAGATGGCCGAAAAGTGCAAATAAATATAACTTTCGTTCACAGGCTATTCATTTCTTCCTCTCTTAAATATCTATCTATCTATGGGGGGGCTCATCAGAAGGTTGGTGGTTTGATCTCTGGCTCCTGCAGTCTATGAATCCCAAATTGCTCTGTGTGTGAATGGGTGAATGTGTCATGTGTTGTAAAGCACTTTGAGTGGTTGCAGTGCGGTCCACCTGTCTACCTTTTGTGTGCAAAGAAAATCTCACTGCCTACGGACAGTTTTCCTTTGATATTTGCATTCACTCATCATTAAAAATGATATTTCCATTTTATTTCCAATAGATGTTTGGCCATAATTCAGCCGTGATTCATGATATTTTCAATGTGATTTAATTACTAAACCAACTGATGCATTCATTGCATTTGTATTCAGCCAGTAAGACAGGTAAACCACTTCCTCACCAAACAGCATTGTGAGCGTCTGTAGCACGGTACAAACAAAAGACATTTGTGAAGCCTTCTTTTGAATGATTTGACTGTGCATCGTCTACATCAGCTTGTGGTCTTTCTCTCCTCTTACTCTACCACAAAAACACACAAAAAAGGCGCATGCAACGCGCAAACAATACAATGACCCGCTCATTGAATTGTTTGCACACAAGTGGTCAAAAAGTGGTCAGAAACTCAAAAGGGTGTCTTTAACACTTTGGGAATAACTTCCTCCCAAAACCACCTTCTCCCCCACTCACTGACACGCTCTGCTCTCTCAGTGGCCTCTGAAGAGCAGACAAGGTCTCGAATAATAATCAGCTCACACCTTTCTTAATTGTCTCCACTGTCAAAGTATTTTTAGTGCCATACTAGCGCAACATCTTATCTGCATTTCTCCTCTAAGCAAGGTGAATGCATTACTAAGCACAGAATATCAATGCACATCAGTCATTTTGAAAACACTTTACTCTAGAGTCACTTAACAATCAGTCCACTGAGCATGCACCCATTGTTAGGGAGCAGTTGAACAACTGTGCGCTACGGTGTCTTTCAGCATGCTAATAGCTTAAATGTACACACTGCTACACACTTAAGGAAATTGATAACATATATTTCAAAAGGACATGCGGTGGCAAAGCAGTCATTTCTCCTAATTTTTCATTGATTTAACTATTATTAAGTTAAGAGGAGCAATTTAATAATTTGTAACAAGAAGTCATTCCACCCCACCTTCTATCACTGCTCACACACTTACTTCCAAGGTCCATCTCTAGAATGTATTTACCTCAAAGACTAGAGGAGACCAGTTAGATATTCAGCAGGCAACAGGAGACCTGCTCAAGTGTCTCTTGTATAATAATGAGATGGACCCAATGAGGGACAAGAAAAAACCCTATGGGGTTGTGGGTATCGTAGGAATAGAACATCAAAGGCAGTAAGCTCAAAGAGGGTCGGTACCAACAGCACTGGGAGGACGTTAAGGACGGTGTTTGAGAGTGTGTGCTTTCTGTATGCGTGTGTTTATGTGTGCATCAGCCTGGGGACTTCGATGTTTTGGTTCCAAAGACGTCTCAGTGGAGAGCAACAATTAAGGATAGATGACAAGTAAGTATGAGCGTGAGCATGTGGAGATGTACGCTAATTCCTCCATCCGGCGCTGTAATGAGAGCATTCAGTGATAGAACGAGCTCAAAAACTGCATCAGAACAACAACAGCAGCACCACCATCATGGCAGACTCTCCCCGAGGCAGGCTGAAACAGGCTGGTGCAGACACTCTTCAGCATCTCAAATAGCCTTGTGATAGAATTCGCAACAGTCACGAAGCAGAAGACAACGTGGGGAGCACACACTTTACACAAGTAAAGTCTCATCATAGATCTGCTTCTCAGGCCGTCAGGGAAGTCGCATCCATTCTGACCATTATCACCTGCTACCGTAATGACAGTCTCACCAGGACGAAGAGGAGGACGGATACACAGAGATGGATGGATAAAGAAGACATGCGATAGGAAAGACACCCTCGTCCCAGGGATGAGTTGATGTGATACTCGAGGATGAATGAGGAAAAAAATGTCGGCCTTGTGGTTTTTGAAAGCGCTGGCTGTTGATGGATGGATTGAAGGAAGGAAGGAGGTGGTGAACACGAGAGGAATGACAGATGAAAAGGTAAGAACGGTTGTGGGGAGAGGCAACAGACAAACGGCACACACAAACTTGAAAGCACGAAGGCAGAGTTAGAAAAAAAAAAATGTTAAGAGAAGAAGACAGAGCAGTTCCTGCTGTGCCTGTGTGATTAGGTGACTGAGATCCTCCACGTTTCTGCAGTGATTACGATTACTCTGCTCTCCCTGGTGGTTTTTTTCTGGTTTATGTCTTTTTTTGTCCACAAACCTTTTCGGCACGTCATGTGCTAAATAAATAAAACTTTTCCGTTTCCTGTTCTAATTCTCTGTTGTTTGCTTTGACAATTCACAGCACAATACCCCCCCCCCCCCCCCCCCCCCCCCACCGTCCACTCCTCTCTTCAAGGATGCATAAACATAACAAGATTTTTTAGCGACTGCTTTAACTAATTCGAGTCCAGCATTTCATGCTAACCAAAGCTGCCATGTTGGGACTCTGTAAGGGATGTGGAATTTTCATTCCTGTTTTCTTCAAGGATACTTGAGATGGCCAACTGACTGCTAAGTAACCCCTGCCTCGCCTTTGGTACCGCTGCTAAGCCTGTCAAGCTTCCCGTTCTTGCAGAGAACATATGAGGTTTACAATAACCACAGCAGCAGAAACAATGGGTCCTTGACTTCAGGCAGAGGGAGACAGCCAGCGACCATTGATTTTGTCAGCTGAACATTTTATCAGCTTGAACTAGCAAGCTAATTAAGCTAATGTTAGCTCAACAAGTTACTTGAACACCATTTCCGCTGCCTACCTTTTGATATTTCAAGAATAATGTAATGTAGATATGATAAATATGATGTCTAAAATCTAATGTTTGTAAATATGATGGAACAATGTAAAATCAGAGTGTTATTTCATTCAAACATAACTCTGAGCTGCTTAGCTAACATATTTGGGCAAGCGTACTTTCAAAATGTTTCTTTTTTAATATCACGACAGGCTTTTGGGATAAGGAACACCTGATAGGTCTGTTAAATGTAATACTGTCTTGGTTAACCTTGCTGGAATGTTAACCTCCAAAAAATCCCATAAAGAGCAGGACAGAGATGCTAATGTTGGCATACACGCTGATCCACAACAGGCTTCCACACAGCGGGGAAATACAACACAGTGGATGTAGTGAACGGAGCTTTTCATAATGTAACCTGCAACCCATCATGTATGAAAGGCTTCATGGAGGTAACTCTGGGTTATTACTGTACATAGCAAGCTAGTTAGCCAGCCATGCTAACATTTGCATCTTATGCAAGAGCAAGCATGCCCATCATAGATTTTTGCTCTTGTGTTTTTGGTTTTTCTTAACACTTAAAAAAGCATGACAGGGGTGCCATCTGTTTGGGGGAGGGGCTTAGCGAACAGGCAGTTGCCATTCATGTGCGTGTGTATGATTGTACATATGTGCACATGTGTACCTGTCAACAGTCCAGGTGGTCACGTTGTACAAGATGTCAGCCGTGTGTGTGATCCAGTCCCCGCTGGGCAGCTCTTTGACCTGCAGAGTGAAGTACCTCAGCGGGGAGGAGCCGGAGCCACCCGTCACCCAGTGAAGGCGGAGACGGCGAGATTCCACCTCATCCTGAGGGACAGACAACTTCCTGGGTGGCTGGGGACGCTCTGTGGATGTGGTAAGGTGGCCAAAAGAGGAAAGAGGCAGAGGAGAGATAATGATGAGCAGGGAGGGGGTGGAAGTGGGAGCAGGAGAGGGAAGAAAGAGCAACAAATGACTTGATTGGTAGAGTAATTTCAATTTGGAAAAAAAAACAAAACACTTTGGTTGATATTCTGATACATTTGAAACATTCATTCGTGTGCAAAATGACATCGTTTAGTAGTTTAGCATTATGTGATTAGGTAACCACACACCACCACAAACACCCATGTGTGTGTATTTCGATTCATCAGATACAGACTTCGTAAAGAGCTTTAAACACACAGTGACAAATTAAAGGACAGAGACACACTTATCTCCATAGCAAACACATTTTGCATTGGAGATAAGTACAAGCACACGCCTCCTGAATAACTTCAGTGCTCTTATTATCATACGTGTGTGTGTGTGTGTGTGTGTGTGTGTGTGTGTGTTGGGGGACTGACACCACAGTGAGGGGGCGAGCTCGAGACAGCATAGCTTCTCTTCATATGATGAATTTTACAAACAGTCAGATGTGTCATGGTAGAAACATATTTAGACATGTTCAGACTCCAGGAGGGTACTTTGAGTTAGGTTCAATTTTAGCGGCACTTTGGATGGAAACATTACAAAATAAGCTACCTGTAATAATCTTTCCTTTTCAGGTATGCAGTTATACTTTCTCTGTCTGAAGTCTCTGTCATACATATGCATCCGTGTAAAAAGCCGATGAGAGGACCCGGCTGCTCATATAGATGACATGTAAGGAGCCAAGTTACTGCAGAGAGCTGAGTGTAACCAAGACACATTAATGCTTATAAACAAGCTGAGTTCCCTGTATAGAAGCATCTGCATTCGATATGTTACTTCACTTATTAATTCTGGTCTTTCCTTGAATGTCCTGTAGCGATGCATGCTAAAACGAATCCTCACCTGGACAAATGGAGACTATTAAAAACCATATGCTGCAAATACCTTGTAAGACGGGACATGTGCAGCCTACATTTACATCACAAACACATCAGTGTGACTGCTGCACTGCATATGTATGTTTAAATGAAACAAGACATTGAACCACTGCAGCATCAAAGGAACAATTTCTCAACAGACTGTGTGTGTGTGTGTGTGTGTGTGTGTGTGTGTGTGTGTGTGAGTGTGTGTGTGAGTGTGTATGTGTGTACTTGTCTGCTATTCAATTAGAAGATGAGAGATGGCTCTGGGAGTCAGTATCATTGTACAACTGTGTTGGCAGTAGCTGTGTGATTAGTAGACGTGCATGCAAACATGCACATGCACACACACACACACACACACACACACAAACAAAAACATGGTGGGGGGGCTTAACTGTTTAATTTTAGGGGCATCACCTTATCGATTAAGTCTAGAAATAAAAGCATTATTGATTCTCTCTGAAGTTTAATTAATCTGCACTTATGTTCTCAAACATGTGCACAATAACACAGCCGCTCACACGCATGCACACAGCCTGACATCCACACACGGGCCTGCCTTCCTCCATTCATCCTTATCACAAGTAATTTAAGTCAAATCTGTTTGCCTCCCCTCTCCCATCACATCCTTCTTCTTCAGTCCCCTCAAGATTTGACTATTCCCTCCCTCCTTCATTTTCCTGATACCATCTGCGTCTCCTGTCTGTTCTCCTCTTGTTCTGTTCCACAGTTAAGATCATGTTCTGATAATGAACTCATAATTGTCAGAACAAGCGCTGCCCTTTGAGCACTTACATGACTGTTTACTGCTACGCAAGGGAGAGCAGAGGAGTGTGTTGGACGTGTAGAAGAAAGAAGAAATGGGGTGAGAGGAGGAAAAAATACTGTTGTTGGGGGATGAATTCTGCTAAATATGCTCCTGTATGTTGTCCATTACCTTATCAGTTATCACCCTCTTGGAGAGCAAAACAAGCAGAGATAAATCTCTCTAGAGGGAGTTGTGGTTTTCTCTAATTCATTCATGCACAAGCACACTGCCTCACACACATCCACAACCACACTCAAAAAGCCAATTTTCTTTTTCTAGGGATTAAGTTGGTCTCTTCAGCATCATCAGAAAGAGATCTCTATTAGGCTATTCTGTCTATCTCGCAGTGAGAATAGGCCATTATGTTACTGAAGTGGAACAGAGAACCACTAAATTCTACTCTGAAGAAATCCTGATAATGATGCTGCTGATGTTATGATATCTGATCCAATTAAAATGCACTACACAAGCGGATAGCTCCAAATAGAATATCTGACATCATGATTCCAGGTTTTCATAAAAATTCACGTCACTGTCACATTTGAATACAGGGACTTTTGTAGCATTTCAATGCTTTACTAGACATACACAGAGCCAGCTGACAGAAAACTGGAGAAAGAGATCAAGGCTGACATATATCACAGGCTGTGTGCCACGTTCAAACCAAAGTTATTCATGTGATAGCCTACTGAGACACCACTGTAAATTTATTTTTAAAGTGATATTTCACTTGGGCGGGATAGCTCTTCTCAGCTCGGGGAAGCTCTGCAGGTATCTTTATCAACGGGTTATATTACCCTGCTCATAGATTGTTATACAAACGCCAATCTTGGAGCCCATCGACAATCATCTGGGGAAGATTTAGCCTCTGAGAGCAACAACCTTTATTTCAGGCCCCCCGATGTAGCCAGCATATATCGAATAAGAGATAACAGATATCTTGGCCAAGACTTCCTTTTCTATGTGCATGTTATTGTGAACAGTCCAAGTAGCAGCTTGACTTTCAACCTAAACATTTTGGCTAATCTCTTATGAACAGACAACTGAATACAGGTAAACTTAAAAAAGCTAATAAAAAGCTAAACCGACATCAGACAATAGCTGGTGGGTTCTGAGACTGCTGTTTGGCCGATGCATTCCACCGCTTTTGTTCGCCACACCGACTGCTTACTTGCATGAAACCAAAGCCTGCTCAAATGTGATTAGTCAATACCTCTCGGACTACAATTGGACTGTAAACAGAATCCAGAACACTTCCAAAACCAAAATCTTGTCCCTTGTTTTGGGGGATGTTGCTGATGGCGGTGATTGTGTAGTTGTGAGATGGCTCGTTTAAAGGCAGTTCCTGAATACGGGCTGTGTGCATGTCTCAGTGGATTGAGCGTTTTGATACTTCCATAGTATTTATAGAGCACCCAGACCTGCTTTATATTCAAAAAAGTTATGAAAATCTCACTTTCTACAAAACACGTCTTTGAAATGAGATGATTATTATTAAAAGTTTGAAGGCATACTGGCGAGAGAAGACAAAAATATCAAGACGGCAAATCTACATATCTGTAATCAATATTTTAAAATGAACTCCGGATCAAACAACCAGAGCATTTTAGCATCTTTCAGCTCACTGTTTGGGTTTAACGGCCTGCAACTTTACTGCTCTGGTTGACTGTCACCGCTCTAATCAGCATATCTAAAGAGTCAGGTATTTCTCTCAAGAGTTGATGGAGACAGACGCAGAGCTAAAGGAGTGTAATTATTGGACTTCCATTCATCGGGCGGACACAAACACCACCCCTAATGAATGTTGCTCTGTAATGTGTAAACATGCAACTGTGTTCGTCTGCCAACAGGTTTGCAATATCAACAGTTTAAGGTGATAATATATAAGTGTTGTGTTTACAGCTCATATCTGCTGCTCCCCAAGTGGCCATAAAAAACTGTTGTTTGGAAGCAGCATCTGAGGATGAAAATGTAATTATCTTCAGTTCTGAGTCCACGCTGGAAACAGTCAGGCTTCTCGGGCTACGCTCTGGCACAGAGAACAAACACTGCATTAGAAAACTTTGGATCAGGTTGTCACGTAACATCACTGACTCAGCCTGTAACTGTAACACTGGTATGGACTGATGTACTTTATATGGATGATGGATCTGCTGTATTGAATTTTCTGGCTTGTAGCTCCAGCTAATACAGTTAAACAAAGCAGTCATTTCTATGTGATGGAAGCCTTACGACCTGCAGGTCTGTTTTACATTTTCAGAAACATTTGGGGGGGGTTCTGTTTTGATGTAGACACTGTTGAAAGAGGGCACTGGTTAATACAAACACTGTAATCCTGACTGGAAACATTCACAAAACTCCTTTTAAAAATCTGTAATTTGGCCTTGTTTTTACGAAACATTACAACATTACAGATAGACTTGCTTTTGACTGTGGGTTCACTTGTGCGTGGTGTATCCTGCGTCTGTTTGGAGTGTTGCTTTTCCACGTCCTCAGAAATGAATGATACACACCCTGTACGTACACACATGAACAGTAGAGGCAGTGTAGGGGCAGTATACAGATGTGACAACAGGGTCAGAGGTCAGTAGGCTCATCAGCAGCAACAACGATGAAAAGCACTCAAGACTCAAGACGCAACTGCTAGTGCGACACAACTGCACCGACAAATACGCTCATCAGAACAGTTGGCTGTCGTTTTTTCGGCCTAGAGCTCAGAATTAAGAAAAGTATCCTCTTTGAGTGCTGCCTGTCATCGTTGAGTCAAAAATCTTTCATGAACTGTAACCAAAAATGGCACCTATATACCCTCATCCACATGTACACACACAGCAGGGGCCTGCATCAAAGGCAGATTAGCCTCTGAGACACAAAAGTCAGATTTCATTGATCCTCCTGATTATGAGCAGTAAACTCTTCCTTCTAATAATGTGTCAATGTGTAAACTGCAACCACTGCAGAGATACTAAACTATGGGATATACAGAATCTTCATTTGGCAGCAGTTAAAACGCTGGCTGCTTCTTTCTGAACGAGCTGCAGACACGACAGCAGTTGACTGAAGCAGGACGAGAGAATGGCGCATAAGTCTCGACAAGATGAGATAAAAGCATCACGACCTCTGAATGAGGAGGATAAAAACTTTTTATTGTTTCTAAATTGAAGGAAAACAGCTTTACCTCTTTAAAAGTCAAGTCACTGTAAAAATCTGTTCTTCATCTCTGGCCACTGACTGTGTGTTGGAGGATGTTCTTCTTCTGTTACAGGTTTTTAGAGACAAAACTGTCTTAGGAGAGTAACTGTCACTGCTCAGCCTCCTACATCTCGCCGTCGGCATGGGCTGTCATACTTAGCGTTTGAGCGTGCTTCTGTTTTAAAATTCCTGCGATTTCACAGTTTATACCCCATGAAGAGGCCAGTGACTGCTAAAATTAGATGAAATGTTAAGGAGAAATGAGCAACACTTAAGCTGCCCTAAAAGAGAAGATTACCATGACTGCAGAGTGCAGACAGAACTATTGATCAACGGTAACGACTTTGTTGTAGAATGTAAGATTTATGGCTTTCAGAGCTTGCTTTCTACTCTCTTCTTTGGCAAAAAAAAAAGACTTCTACTGCAACACGTTGCCACTCTCATTCTCTTTCTCACCTTCTAAATGTGCATTTCTCACCCGCCCACGACAGAGCATGGTGCTGTGAGAAAGCAGCCAGTGTCGAGACAGCTGAGTGAGAAAGGCTAATAATTCTTGTTGTTTCACTCAACAAGTCAATTAAGTTTGGCATGTTCTCTGGATCCTACCAAGGCACTGAATGCTACAAATGTCTTTGGTCTAATAATGTACAATTTTTCATGGTAATTTCACAAAGCTGGCCAGACGCCCCTCCACACCTTTCTGATGGACTACTGTCTCACGGACACGGGCAGATTCTGGAACACCTGACTGTCATTATGTCCCCTGCAGGAGGGCTAATACCTAGTGATTTCAATATCTATATTTACTGCCAAGCAGCTCTTCATCAGTGATGTAATTCAGTTTCTAAATGTCACTTGGTCTTGTTCTGCATGTAAAATGTCACCAACATGGAAAAGGTCATACTTTTTATCTTGTGCTAATATTTGATGCACAGAAACAATAGATTCTGCATGTCCGACCACAAATTATTTGTTGTCGATGCACTGATAACCTGTCCAAACTCTGCGCCTGAAGCTCCTGCTTGCTTTTCTTTCTCTTAATCTCTGCAAGGACTTCACATCGACTACACCTCATTACACCTCTGAGTAGGGCTTCAAGTTTTCCATTTGAAAGCTACAAAATAGCCTTCAACAGACTTCCAATGGCAAACGTTTTGAAAAGCGCAGGTACAACTAATAACCTTAATCAAGGCAGTCCTGCTTAAAATTGCCTCATTCACAGAATTTCAAGTATACTGTGGTTTACTCAACATGTTTAAATTCCTAATTACAATACTTGAACGTGAATTTCATTACAGTTTCTCACAGTGCTTTGGTGCAAATGTCACATGAGACACATGGTGTGCATGAAAAAAGTACATTTTACTCTTCATTAGTCAAAGCTTCCAAGCTTACACCCAATTACTTTTGTAGAATTATCCAGCGATGAAGAGAATTTATTTTTACAGGAATTAAATGAACACATTTGTCATGTTGTTTCATTAGTGTGGATTTCAATACCGATTCAGAATTAAAACAAACTGTTACTGTTTCAACCTCTTTCAATATAATGAGAGAAAGGTTGTGAATGTTTGGTGCCTCAGAAGCTCTTGAGATGGAAGCTTTCTGTAAAGTTTTGTCATCGTCCCCAAACAACCCCATCAGTGACCATCGACCACATACTGTTTATTTCTACAGGTCTTTTTCACAGCTGGCACTTTGACTGAGCAGGACAATCGCACGCGCAACAAATAACATTATTGATGACTCTGCTCCACTTAGACCTTCAGGCATTTATACCTGCTGCTGTTATGGCCTGTCAAAATGTTACTGGCCTATTAAAAGTCTTAAAGCTCCAGAAAAATTGGTTTCAACTTTTAAGTATTTCTCTATAACATTAAATAGTCATGACTTAATAAGCAACAATAAACATTGAAGAAAACATCTCCAGGTTTTATTTAATAAAGCTGTGGGAGGCAGTTTATTTTAGAAGTCACTGGGGAAAATTCCTTAATAACCTTTCAGCATATTGTAATTCAAGCAGTCGAACCGACTAGACTTCCGCACCTCCTCTTCACTGTTTTCACGCTTTATAAAATCTAGTCTGTGACGGGAGACTTTGGCCAATCACAGATCATTTCAGAGCGAGGACGTTCATACTGGCTGTTCTACAAATGCAGATGCATGTGCATGTCCCTTCAGATGGTGCAAACCGACTCTTGCACAGCCAGATCTATCTCAACACTTCATCTAATTGTTGCGCCAGTGCTGGAGAAAGTGAAAGCCTGACACAATGGTGGAAAATCCTGCAGAAAATCCTGCCACTTCTGGTAAATTTCCACTACCTCTTTTCCCTACAACGTTGTGTAGTACAAAAACACTTCTGTGAACACGTTCCGGCTCCACATGGAGCTTCAGACTCATTATGTTCGATGCCATGGCGCTTGTATCGACGAGTGGCAAAGAGGCATGATGATAAATAGAGGGAAATAACTTTTGAGTGCTGTTAGACGGCGTCACAGCTTCCTCTGAAGCCTGGGGGACTCTGATTTTGAGCTGTGCTCCATCAGGACTGCGTGGGTGTGGTTTGATCAGATCAATGACCCCACGCTGACATCGGATTTTGATTCAAATATTGGTGCGCTGTGATTGGTGCATGGACGTATGTGACATCACCATTTTACAATGTTCCAACCATTTCAAACCAGTAAGAAGAGCACAGATAAAAACAAAACTATGAAATGTGAAAAAAAAAAAAAAGTAAGTGTAAAAATATGTTTTCTAGGGCTTTAAATGTAATGAACGAAATATCGGAAAGAAATATTTGATTCAGGTAATTCAACTGAGGGTGGGGACCTTTATCCCATGTTGGCCCTGTTTCTCTGACCATGTTGTCTGTCTGTCTTCATGGCTAAAGATACATATGATGGCTAACCACATAGTATGTAAAACTAAAGTGTATGTGTGTGTCCTTCACCTCTACGTTCAGTCGTAACAACCAAGGCTTCCTGTTCTTCGCCCCAGCCCACGGCAGTGCGAGCAGTCAGTCGGAACACGTAGGTCTGCTCAGGGGAGAGTCCTGTGACGGTGAACTGTCGAGCGTTGGAGCCCACCTCCACTGTGGTCCAGCGCTGAGGGTCCCTGCTGTCCAAGCGGTAGGAGATCTGGTAACCTTGTGAGGGACAGAAGGAAAGACAGACGGACAAGGAAGACAGTTGAAAGTCTGTGTGAAAGTCTTGTGTGTGTTTTTCTGATTTTTTGTGGCCTACTTTAGATCACAGAGCCCACAGGAATCAAAGACAGCACAATACGAGATTGAAAAAGCCTGAAAACAATGCCATGCACCACACACTCTCATTTCCGCACTAAGACAGACAAACACTTCTCTGCAGTTCCTGAAACTGTCCGTGTCTTTTCTGCAGGGATCTGATTTATGAAGCTGCTTTGCCATAAGTACCTGTCTATGTATTGAGCCCTGAGACTCTGCGTTTACTAAAAACATCTAAAAAAAAGCTGGAGAGAAAGTCATAATTCTGTCATTGAACACCATGCACGCACACACACACACACACACACACACACACACACACACACACACACACACACACACACACACACACACACATCCCAGCTCACATACTGAAATTCCCTGACACACACATTATATAAACATACAACCTCTCTTCCGTCCCCTTGGCTATGACCCATGGTGCACACGGCTTGTGTCTGTCCCTCTGTCTTATGTGCAGTAGGCCATGTAATAACACTAACACCCCTCAACACATACACACATACACTCAAACCACTGATCCCCGACCATGCTTTCCACACGCCACTGGACTCACAAAGGCTCGCAATATGAAGATTGCATTGTGCACCAAATACACACAACCACACAAGTGTGCGGAGGTGAGTGGTTCGCAGTAAAACTGAGGGCGGTATAATCTGCTCAAAGGCACCTAATCTGGTTGTGCGGGTGATAATCTCGTCAGAAATTCTGATTGTATATTAATGTGAACGCGGTGTGTGGAAGATTAATGGATAACAGCAAGATAACAAATCCTCTTGCATCCGAACAATTGGGTCAGAGCACAGCATTATCTTCTGTACTGAATATCATTAGGACATCGCTGCTATCAGCTACAGGAGGCTAAATCTCCATTACAGGGTGACTGTGTCATGTTATTGAAAGCCCATCTCTGTTTTCCACGGGAAAGATGCAACATGTATGGTCATAGCTTCCTCCTCAAAATGTGTATCCATTCGCATGTCTTTGCCTTCGGCTGCTCAGTGCTCACTGGCCTTGTCTGTGTTGATGTAAAATTCAGCAATGGCATTGCTACTAACAGAAAGAACAGGCTCTTCCTGTGTCCATCTCTTGTCTTGTCACGCCTCCAGGCTTAGCTTCATCATGGTCATCACCATACCGAAGATCTATAGACAGTTTTTTCTTCTGTCCAAACTATGACTGAATGCTGAGGCTTTTCTGTGCTTGCGTGGGTTTTTCCCCCACCATCAAAGCATGCATCTTAGGTCAGTTCTCTTGTAAGTGTCCTTGAACAAGACACTGGCTTAGAGCAGGAGCTGGTCCCCGGGCGCCATACACTGGCAGCCCACTGCTCCTCCTTAAAATGAAAAGAACAAATTTCACTATTTTTTCTGAGAATGTCTGTATGTGACAAGAGAGGAATCTTCTTCTTATGTTTCATGGTTTACTTTAAGTGGATTGTTTTGTACTGCATTTCTATTATATTTTGTTTGTGCAAGGCCAGAATAAGCGGTAGATGCTAAGACTATGAATGCATTAATCAAAATAAGTGGGGATGACTAATTTACTCCTGTGTTTACTGATACTGTCTTTTAATTTTTGACATTTTCTCACTGTTTTCCTTCTCATATATAGAATCATCCCTGATTAAATAGCCACACTAATATATTGTTGGAACGGATTCCTGTGATCACACATAGACACCGCCACCATCATTGTTGCTGTTCCATACAGTATGTACAACTAATGAAGCAGTTGTTGTGGTACTATTTTTTGCAGAAAGCCTGTGTGGTATGCAGTTTTGTGCTAACAAGCAGTGATGCAATATGTGAGGCAACTGGCATCAAAGTGCAACTGCAATCAAACTGTCAATTAAACTTCAGAAAGAGACAAAATGTTGCGCGGCTGTGAGCAGCTCCTCCATTTTCTTTGAGCGCTGCATTGTGGAACAGCGGTATTCATCAACAGCACACTTAGAAGAATCACACATTTTTAGTACGATCATTGATTTTTTGAGTACTTAATTTTATGCAGCGCCGGGGTGTCCAAACTTGGAGTGGCAAAACTGAAATTCAATGGTGGGCCACAGGCCATAAGCAGACACCTACTGTGTTGTATTTTTAAGATGCAGAGTGGAACCAGAATCCCGAGTTGCCTTAACTGACTGACCTCCTGTGCAAAGTGTCACTCTGCCTCAGACAGTGTCACTGTGCTCAGATAATGAAAAATAATTCATGATTAGGAATCATACATTTGTAAAAGTACAGTTTAACCCAAAACAGGCCAAACAATCTGGATGAATAGACAGTACAACAGGGGAGTGTGGAAAAAGGATTTTTTGATTTTTGGGTGAAATGTCCTTTAAAAGAGTATTTTTACTTCATGAAAAGTAAAAAAGCACAAAGAACAATTTGGTGCAGAATTGGGCCCTGCTTTGGGCTGCCCCGCTTTGGGCTGCCCTGCTTTGGTGTATGGACATAACCCATACTCAAGACATCACAGAAATAATATGAAGTGTGGACTTGGGATGCAGCTTGTATTTGCCACTGGGATGTTCGTGTGGCTGTGTAACATTCAAAGAGAGGTCATGTGATAACAAAAATGCCTCACTTTGCCATGTGCCAAATTAGACTGTGCAGCTTCTGTGGTCTTGTTTCTCCTCTGTCCACCTTCTGTGTCAGTCCCCTATGGGTTGAGAACCCAAGGAGAAATGAGGCAGTACTAAAGAAACCGGGGGACTACAGTTATTTGTATCTGCATAAACACACACAGGTACACACATACCCATACGGTCTCTGCACACACACGCACACGCACGCACGCACGCACACACACACACACACACACACACCACGTACTCAGCAAGGACACAGCAGGAGTGTGTGTTTGTGTGATCCAGAGAGAGAGATTTGCCCTCCCACTCATCCTTCTGTCACATAGTGGTGTCGCACTAAATGTCCTCCCCCTTACAATACAGTCACACATCACTCACACTGTCCTGCTCGACTCCCTCCCCGACCGAGAGGACAAGCTCCACTCCCTCCCCTCTGTGAAACGTACACACACACACAAATGCTTGTACTTCTATCCTTGTGAGGACACTCATTGAGGTAATGGATTCTGTAGCCCAGGGGTCCTCAGACCTGAGGTAAGGCCGATAACAAAATATTATTTAATCAATGAATTAATAATTTCTTTTGATTGACTCCTAAATACATTGAAAATCCATCATGATAACTAGATACTGAACTAGTTAAGACCTCCACTAAGGAGGCAGTCAGTGCTCTGTACAAAACCCCCAGTTCAGCGACCGATGAATGAGTCCTTGTTTCAACAAAAGAAACTAAACTCACGTGAATCCTCTTGTACCTCTGCATGAGTCTCTGTGACGATCTGCACAGCGGGTGAACAATAAATTACGGACCTTTTGGTTCGTTGTCAGGGGTTGGCAAGCTAATGGACAGTCACTCTCAGGAGGAAGGGGCCTGTTCCACTGGTGTGTAACATCAGATGGACACATTATCTGAATTCAGTTATATTCAGGTATTTATGGGTTGGATTTGACCTACAGGCCACCAGTTGATGATATGGGCTGGCCTACCACCTTAACCATCACAACCTAATTCTAACCTTACCCTCAGAACCAAGCCTTAACCTTCAAACAGCCCTTTGGTGCTCTGTCAGAAAGTGAGGACTGGCCAAAATGTCCTTACCTTCCAAATCTGTCCTCACTCTGTTGGTTAAACTTGTTCCAGTCCTCTGTGTAGTATCAGCACATACACGCACGCACGCACACGCACGCGCGCGCGCACACACACACACACACACACACACACACACACACACACACACACACACACACACACACACACACACACCTGTCCCCCTCACCTCCATACATCTCTTCTCTGCTGTCGCCTAGTGTTCTCTGTTTCCAGCTCAGCAGCGCTCGCATTCCTCTCGCCTCTCTTGTTCTTCATTAATCTGTTCTTTCTGATTCACTCTGCATGCTGGACTTCGCAGTTTCAGAAACAAGTGATATGTGTTTATGTGTGAGGCTATGTATGCATTTGGGAAGGTGTCTCGCTTCAGCAGCTATAATAGTCCTTTTCCCAGGTACAAGCTTGATCACTGACACACACGCACTCACGCGCACACACACACGCCGACGTACACAAGCACACAAACCTTGGCAGTGAAGTGGGGAGTAGTGAGGAGAAAGCTGACCCTTGTTTGAAAGCTAAAAACAGAATCAGCTCTTTTCCATTTTACGGCTTTTACTTCCTTCCTTCCCTGAAAGATCACAGCGGTGCGCGCGTGTGTGTGTGTGTGTGTATCTGTGCGTGTGTGTGTGTGCACCTGTTTAAAACAGCTAACTCACTCTCTCTATAAGCCAGGCTCTGTCCTTCAGCAACTGAAAATACATCTATTGTTATCACAAGCGTAAAACACAGGATTATGATTCCAATGTTGTTGTTGTTGTTGCAAATATCTCATTTCTTGCACATGTGTGTATTCATTTTTGTACCTAACATGATGCCGTTGGGGTTTGTGGGTGGCTGCCAAACCACCCTTACTGATGACAGTCGAACTTCTGGAAACACCATCCTGACAGGGGGGCCTGGGACTGGAGAGAGAAGCACAGACGAGCGTTGGCAGCAGAATGAAATGGTAATAATATATACAAAGAGCAGCAGAAAGACGCACAAAGAGACTCCTTCAATAGTGATGGAAAAGAGCATTTCTACATCAAGCACTTATATTCTACCAAGCTGGTATGACGGTCCCAAGGTTCACAGATGTATGTGCATATGCTCTCCACGCACACACACACACACACACACACACACACAGAGTGAGCATCTTATACATTTTTAAGAGGCACTTCTAAAGGACACAAAATAGAAAATGTAATTTTATTTATTAAATGTCTTGCTTCCTGATAAAAATACACGTTCCACATGACCGAATACATGTCAAAGTGTGTATGTGTGTGTGTGTGCGTGTGTGTGTACAGTATGTGTATGTGTCTGACTGACAGACAGGACGGAGGTTCATTATACATTGCCGGGAATTGACTTTCCCGTTCTTGTTTCATCGTGAAATGAGAAAAACTTTCCAAACGTGACACTGTTTGATAGAGGATGAGTATGAGTGTGCACATGTAAGTCTTGCTGTGTGTGTACTTTTGAGCGTGGTTGTGTGTGTGTGCGCCCGTGTACTTGTGTTTTATTATTCAAAAAGACCAGACCAGGTTGCTGCCATCCTGGAAAGTCTGCTATGATTGCATCTGAACAGATCTGCACATGTTACACACACACACACACACACACACACGCACACAACATGTTCTCCATGTCTGGGCTGTGGTGGGGGTCTGAGGGCTGCGCTGAATGCAGTGGACTGAGGGAGGCTGCTGGCTGTGCTGACAGCAGAGGAGTAAAGAGGTGAAAAACAGCCACTGAGGTGAGAAGAAGGCAAAAGTGTTGAACAAACTGCTGGACAGAAAGGTCAGTGATCAGGCCCAAACACAGAGCGGGATCCTACCATCTTCTTTGGTTCGGAGAAGTATGGGGTTGCTGGGGGGGCCGTCACCCATCTGTGTGTATGCCAGCACCTGCAGCATGTACACCATGTATTTTTGGAGAGCCCCGAGGAGCAGTGACACGCTTCCCTCTCCTGCTGCCACCTGAACACTGGGGGGACCTTCTGAGTCCTTCTCGCTGTACAGCACCTGGACACAGGCGCACAGAGGCAGGCATGCATGGCACACATGTGATCAGAATCAGAAACACAGATAAAAAAGTGAACATATACATCGAGATAGATCCTGCAGGTTACACTCTGGTTACAGCAGCTTTGGTAGCTTTAAAGGATATAAGGTTGGTGATGTGCATTTTGTGATAATACCGCTAAAGACCAAACTCGCTCAGCACCCTTAGACTCGTCGCCGTAGACTGTAGCACTTTCTAATGTGCCAGTTCATCTTGTTGTTTTCATAACCTGCTACTGCTGCCCCCAAGCGGTGCAAACCTCAGTTATTGCGGGTTTAAAGATAGGTCACAAATACATACTTTCATCTTTGAAAGAAGCAGAGTAATTTCCTGTAACAGCTGGGCACTGTAGTTTTAGTGAGTCTTACTCAAACATTCAGTGTAAAAAGTGTGTTTGGTGATGACTGCTGCTGCAGATTTGGAGAGCTGGCGAGTATTTACAGCTTGAGAGCGGTGTAGGTGGTATTGACTCAAAATATAGTGCCCATGTTCATCATTGTCAAGTCGAGTCAGTTTGTTTCATATTGCACAAAATCACAAATCACACGTAGGCTACAGCCGACGGTATCGTTACAAAGGAACACATCAGATACGGTGTGGCTCAATGACAAGTTTTGACCGCAGTGGAGGTCTGTGGCTCAGAGGCTTTGGACACAGTAGAAATACCTGTTGGCTTCATGTGATCTGTTGACGAGGAGAAAACTGAAACAGCTACTAAAACTGATCCTGAAATTAAAATTACACCATTTAAAAAAACTGCACTGCATTTGCAACGGGAATATGTGTCAATACCTGCTTCTCCTTGTTCTTTCTCTCTCAGTTTTTATTTTTTTTTTTCCCACATTCATGAACTCCACGTCACACTTAAAACCATTTTGAAGGAAAATGTCAGATTCTTAAGTGTCTAAAAACAGAAATAGATTTAGCAGTGCGTGGAAGGAGGCAGAGGAACCGTTCGACGTCTACTTGGGGATGGAAGGTGTTGAAGAGCTGCTGCTGGCAGCCACTTCTCATCTATTAACATGGTAGGCATACCGCTTACTGTGATCCTCAGGAGGGTACAAAAAAACAGACAGATGGGGAGTGTGATGTGCTTTGGGCATGGTGGATGATATGACCTGAATTTTACATTTTTAAACACTGGATGGTACAGGTTTACATCACAGCGTCACAGGCTGTTTTCTTCTCTAGATGTATGTATTTATAACACAACCATGTCTGCGCAATTGAGGATAATTATCCTCTCTTTAAAGCTTTGTTCTGCTATATTTTGTTTGGGTGGTGATTAAAAGCTATACTCAATGCCACTTTTATATTGGCAAACATAATTTGTATGTGCTTTTTCTTTGTTCAGTTTTCTTTTTCTAAGGATGCTGCGAGGCGCTACGCATATGCCTCTGAACACGAAAAGCAACATTGCAAAAATAAAGACAACAGCTATGTGCCTTCTCTTTATTTTAAAAGCACACGAGAAGTGGAGTACATTACAATAAAGCCCTGGAGGATGTGCGTAGGAGCCCACAAAAAGCAGGTGGAACCACGTCGAATGTAAAAGGAGGAATGTGACTGCCAGTAAGTGGTGCACGCAGGAAAAAATAAGTGCACCTTGCACTTCGCCATCAATAGTATTTATTCAGTTTTCTTAGGAACCTGCACATCAGAGCATGTCAGCTACTTCACCATCTGGGGGGAGCAGCAACACAGACTTCTCCAACTTAGTTTGGAAGTGCAAGACAAGGGTGAGCTGTAATTTGGTCGATGTGGATAGACTGTAGGCTATGTTGTTGAAGTGGGTCGCAAGTCTGGACTTAAATACTAATGCACAATCTCCAAAGCACAATCACGTAACGCATGCATGCTCAACAAATCACCTTCTCCTGTATGAGCTGCAGTTTATGCTTTAAATTTCAAATAAACAAAACACTTTTCAAAACCGACAGCCTTTACGGATTATTGTCCATTTTTCATTCATGGATAATCCAGTCATTGTTTCTACTACAACATGATAGAAAATGTTGTTTTATGAAAGGGTATTAAACATTAAAGCCTCTCTCATATGAATGCACACAAAAACACACACACACACACCCAACTACTCATTGTAGTCGGGTGTTTTTAAAAGCAGTAATGTAGGAAGAACAATCTGAGGCAGTTACACGCTATTACGTCATCTATGTCTTACATTAGATTTTTGTGGGCATATCTGTGTGTGTGAGGGTGCTGGAGGAGGGGATAATGGGCAAAGGGGGACAAGTGAGAATGCCAGGGTTGATTGTGTGTGTGCGCACGTGTGTGTTTGAGTGTTTTATACACCTTATATCCAAGTATGACTCCATTCTTCTGTGCCAGAGGGAGAGGAGACCATGTGAGCAGGATCCTAGTGGAACTCATAGCCTCAGCACTCACATTCACTGGAGGTCCAGATGGAACTAGAGAACACACACACACACACACACGCGCGCGGACACACACACACACACACACACACACACGCACACACTCCTTCATTACCAACAGTGAACTATAAATTAACACTGACAAGTACTGAACACTACTTCCAGTCTTTGAAGTAGAAAACTGTACTGATGTCTTCAAAACATGGATAATTTAACTGTATTGTTTTTAACATGTTACTGTGACATAACATTCACTCATTTTAGCAAGAATTAAATGAAAATTATGTCACAATTGCAGACTAAAATTTGTCTCGTTATGTCAGGCTTTGCCTTCTGTCTTGGTCAGGCCAAACTCTGCTGTGTTCTTTTTTAAGGACTCACATTTCTGTGCTCTCAATCACAATCTTAAAACCAACAAAGCATTTTCTGTTGAACCTAATTTAATGAGGAGCACATTAGTTTGTCAGGTTCACTCATAATCACACAATAAATGAGTTTTTAGTGTAGCGTTTGTCCTGTTCCATTAAGAAATTGGCCAAAAATGACGGTCAATTATTCCTTTTGAAAAACAAGCAAGTTTGAAACATTCAAATATCTATTTTTGCACATTATGTCCATAACAGGGAAAACCAGCACAAGGAGAGACATGCGACTTGTATAATATTTCAACATTATGCATTAAAACAGACTTGCAGCATTAATAAATTCTTCAGGTCACAGTGAGACTCGGCTGAAACGCGGTCCTGCACAGAGCTGATGCACAAAGCCGCATGAATTAAAATGAGAGCGACTCTGATGAGATGAGCAAGAAGGAAAAACACATCTGATCAAGCTCATCAGCAAAATTTCTGTCAAAACCAATCATAAGGTAAGCTGATATTGCCTTAGGGACCAGTGAATGCTGCGGATACAGCAGCGATAGCATTACTATTACAAACCATAATATCTGAGCAATTATAGCACTAATCGTACTTCTGTGGCTATTTTGGTGAAAGTCACATAAAAATAGTGTAATCAGTAATGCATTACTCTACTCTACTCTCTAGATCTACATTTCCCGAGTGCCAAATCGTAGGAGGATGCTCTGTAATAGACCTTGACCTTCATCTCATCAGATTATCTCAGAAAGGGACAGTTGCAAACCACAACACAGAGCGTAAATTCAGTTAAGGCAGACTAACCGAGGCAGAACTTGGACCTGTAGCTGACAACAAAGCAGCCCATTAGAAAGAATGAAATATTAGTTTTCCTTCAGCATCTGGATTCTAAATTCTGACTGAATGTTGGTGTTAAAGGGAGGCATCTTAGCAAAATGTTTTCTGCTTCTTTGTCACACAGGCGTCAGATTGAATGCTGAGGTAAGGCTGACATCCTTAAAATTTCAACAAAGTTCTATAACTCGGTTTTGTTGATTTAAAGACATCGTGACAGACTGTCATTGTGTTTGCACACTACCCTTCTCTATTCAAAAAAACAACAACGCCAACCGTGCTGGGTTATCCTGAGAAACGAACTGCAGTTCAGAGAAAAGGTGAGACAAACAGCAAACAACCATTCAATCGACAAAATCTCATTATTGTGTCTATAAAAAATTATGCAAAAACAAAAGCCCTTCTCATTCGAGACAGCAAAAAAGGAAAAACAAGCATCATGCCTGCAGTCATTCAGCACTGATAAACAACAATGATAACCACACATCACACCAAGTGTCATATTCTCCTTCAGACAACTTGGATCAATAAATTCTGTGTAACAAATCCAACCTCAGCATGACAGCAGTGATGTCATCAAAGGTCAAGTCCACGAGGTTCAGGTTGATCAAATCAAACCACTTTGTTTAGGTTAGAGAAGCTCGTGGACATGTTTAAAATGGAACAATATAACAGTAACAAATGAATCAAAATAACAAAGTGTATGTCGGCCCGATGCGAGACCAACACCCCAGTGACATGAATATTAACACACACACACGCCCCTGCAGGTCCCCTCTTGACTAAAATGAAAGTAAATTCACCAGAGGGTCTTAGACATGATTTAAGTGTGATTTAAAGCATTACTGATGGTGGACCTGTGGACCAAAGCGTCCCCTCGCTGGTCCGCTGTCGGTGAATGCATAACGAAGCCGATGTTCATTGTTAGACAGGTACGCAAGTGAACACACAGAGCTCAGCGCTGCTTCACTCCCTGAAACAATCTTCGATTTTATCTCAATCATTCCCCCTCCCGCTCCCTCTCCGTCAATCTTCCCCTGACTGAAATAGGGGGAGAGCGTAGAGGGCAGAGAGAGGTGGCAGGATGAGAGGAGGTTCAGGGAGGTAATCGGAGCACTTTGTTCCTCCTCCATCTGTCTTCTTGTACCATGTTAATACAATATTGGCCTGACAGCTCTGCTGGACGCTTGCAAACAGGCGTGAATGACTTCTGTGTACGTACCCGATTCTGCTGTGCGTGCAGCGACAGTGTTGCTCCACGGTCCAGGTCCTATGGAGTTGTAGGCCTGTATCTGCACCTGGTACTGAGTCCAGGGACTCAGACCCTCCGCTGTGGCCTTACTGGTCCCCCCTGTTCCCTCAACATCCTCGGCTCTGTCCTCCCCCTGGCCATCTGTCCTCCACACACGCAGTCGGTATCCCACAGTCTCTGGACTGCTGTTGTATTCGGACTCTGGAAGAGGCTGAGAGCAGAGAGGAAGATCAGGCCTGTCCACTTGTCCAGGAGGGTGGATCTTTTGTAGGCCAAGTGGACGGCAAACTCACTTGCCAAGCAGACAAGTTAAAGGTCGTGTTATGTGCCGCTCATTACTCGTCTGTTTAGTCGAATGAATGCATTCAGAGTCCCCATTTGAAATCACTGCATTTTGTTTCCCCTCAATACATCCATCCCAGATTGCCTTGATTGACCAATCAGGAGCTGGTCCGCAGAGTAGGAACAGTAGTAGTAGTTCAAACTAATTTTACCTCAGAGTAACAGTCGGGTGATGTTCCTTCTGGGAAAGCACCGAGAGGAACAGAGGCACCGTACGAATCAGAAAGAGAACGAAAATTTGTCAACAGCTGCAGAGATTAATTTGACTGGGTGCGCTGTGACAAAGAGAAGTCTGCCGGGGGCGTCCCACCTGGTCTGACATTCGCTAGCCAATGTTAGCAGCTGCGTAATTCACTTGATCATATTAGCTAAGCACCTAGAGAATTGTGACCTGCTCTCACTGAATCAGATGTAAGTAAATAAGGCGTCTTTATTGGGGTCTGACAGTTTGAAGACTCAAAAGCAGAAAGAATCTATGGTCTGAACCTAAACGGCTACGGCAGAGAGAGAGGAACAGAAGACAAGAACGTGCCTCTAATTCATCCTGGTATGCCTGATGACATTATGCCAGAACAGATAGGAGAGTACTCTTTGTGACGCGGACTGCAGAGTGAAACACCAACAACCCCTGTGGTGCCTCGAAATGTAGTGGTGTGATCTCTCTGTGCTTTCATATGTGTTTGTTGGCTGTGGCTGCAGTGGAGTTTATGTTGTTTATACGTCTGTGTGTTTTCATCCTCGGTGATGTTTCATTCTGTTGTTAAAGTGGCAGGTGGCTTAATTTCTGTTCCCTAATAGCGCTTATTGCACCTGCTGCAGCGTCCGTCACTGTTTCATTTACTGTTGCTCATTTCTGTGTAATTATCTGAGTTTTGTCCTGTTTTCCGGTTGATTGTGGTTAAGGCTTTACTCAGACAGAAATGCGTCTGTTTATCTAATAGTGCTATTATGTAACATATTATATATCATTGTCATATTATAATAAAAAAGTGCTCAGAGAGCATTTTAATTGACCTACTTCTTATATTTGTCTGAGTGCAACTTCACACTGATAAGTTTACTTCAGTAAATTATCTTATGTGTGTTATAGCTTATATAGTGTTATATATATGTTAGTGTTAGTGTTATATAAACTCTAAATGAGCATGAAATTGATTTGTACAAAAGTGAATTGACTTGTTTGAAGGACAAGTAAGTCAATGTAAGCTCTGGGTTTTTTTCCAGTTATGATTCTTGTGTGCTTCTTGTAGTGGGTTTGAAGTTTATTGTCACTGTGGCCACACTTAACAGCATCAATCTAAATGATCCTTGTTTGTTAAGTTATACACATTTTACAAAATATAACAAATCTAACCTTGTTTAGCAAAGGATTAAAGTCAGTTCAGGTCTGATTAGCGGGTGTTGATGGGATTTTTTGCCCATACTGTGCACGTTGTTCCACAATAGCTTAATAAATGAGTGCCAGGGTGCCCATGCTGGAGTGTGCAAGTATCTTTTAATGTGTCAGCACTTGGCCTCCCTATGCTGTCACTGTACTGAAATTAATTAGTTTTGACTCTGATTGATGGAAGAAGAACCATCCATGCAGAGAAAGGCCTGAAAGCATGATTGAACGAGAAACCAATTTTGGTAGAATTGTGATTAATAAAATGATAAGTTGGTTAACACACAGAATATTGCTGGTCTATGAAACAGTTTGACTCAGTTCCTCATAACCAACATGTGGTGATATCCTCAGTGTATTTATATGAATCATTTAATATGACTTCAGGTCCTTAGAGGAGCCTACAAAAACACAATCCACACAACATCAGAGACACATCACACAGCACATTTATCTATAGAAAAAACACTGAAAACTGAAGTACTTCTCTGGAACATTAGTTATTCACAGCCAGATCAGCAAGTGTTGGTGTTTAATATTCAGAACTGAGTGGTTGTGGTTTGATCAGATTGGGTAGAAAGTTGCCAAAATGGCGACCAACTGCCATCACATGCTGATTTAAGCATTGTTAAACTTTCAGTGGTTCACAGACACATGCGACACCACCATTTCCAGCAGACGTAACCCTAACCCTAACCCTCCAACATAGGCAGAAAACGATGAGATCATGTGGGACCGTATCAGTCACAGGAACAAGCTGATTGGCCGATTGAGAAAAGAGGTTTTTCAGGGCCTTTAAACCCTAAACAAATCTGATATATAACAAAATTTTCATAGGATATAATATTCTATGAGCATAACATTTTTGGTGGCCTCCTGTGGTCCCATCACAAGAGACAGAATATGATATAAACAGACACAGCACACAACAAACAACAAGACACACACAACACACACACACACATGCACACTCACAAGTGGAAAAGCATTTTGTAGCTCTAAGGAATACAGTTATTTATGTGACAGTGTCAACCTCTAAAGTACATCCTAAAAACCTTTTACTGTCTTCTCCCCTTTGACATCCCATCTCCTGATCTTTCTCTCTCGATCACTCTCTTTTCTCTGTTTTATTCACACTCTGTCATCCTCTTTTGCTTGCTTCCACTCTCATTTCCTGCCACCCTCCCTCCTTTTCCTGTCTATACATCATCTCTGTCAGCTCACCCTCTCTACTCTGCCGTGAACCACACTGCAGCCACAACCGCCTATTATTCAGAGCCCTAAAATCATGTTAGTCAGAAGTTCAGTTTGCTTACAGTACATAATTCCACAGAAGGTTTTTACCAGCATTGAACAGTGGCTGCTCTGCACTGCGCTGCAGATAAAGTAGTGTGACACCCAGCCATTTTAAATACCCCAGTGATTTAGCTCAGCTTAGCATTTAGGAGCCGTAATACAGAATGTCACATTAGCTTTATTACCCTTAATATGCAGCTTAGAATAATAACCTTAGCTAAAACCATTGTGATGGTTCCATTACATCAGAAAACCTAGCATAGCTCAGGCTGGGCGCTAACATGCAGGTAAAATCCCATTAGCATGCTGCACAGGTAGCCCATAGCGCCTCAGTGTCTGTGTCTGATTTGACAGGCTCTTTTTCTCATTCCAACTCTTAAATGGAAAATACTCTGCTCTCCATTTATGTTATAATAGAAGAAGGGAGGGGGGAGTAAAAGAGAGGGGGAGGGACAGAGAGAGGGATGAGGAGCAGGAACAAGAGCAAAAAAGAAAAGACAGTAAGGAGAAAATTACATTGCAGTGTGTGCTGCTAGCGGCCCGCACAGTGAATGGGAAATGTGACAGATTAGTGTTAGCAATGGTAACAAGGAGAGACACTGATTACAGGCTGTCAGCCACTTAACCTGTATAGTCTGCTGCTGGGGACACATGCAAAAAATGCACTCATGCACTGTTACAAAAATAAGAGAAAATACACAGATACAAGAGCAAATAAAGACAAAGGAAATCCTCATCAGGCAAATTAGCACTGTCTGAAAGACTGCAAAAAGGCAAAGTATGGCGTCAATGTGTGACAGAGTTAAGTGTGTGTCTGTGGTTCTGTACCTTCCATTTGAAGCACAGGCTGGTTTGAGTGGCAGACAGCAGGGTGAGGTTAGAGGGGTGTGTGTCAGGGGCAGCCTGTAGGGTCTGAATCAGCCTGGAGGGGGCGCTCATGGGACTCGAGCCGACAATGTTCACCTGCCGCATCCTGAACCTGGTGAGAACAGAGAGCACAGTTTACCGGGACACTCCACTGATTTCACTCAAGCTCAGTTTCAGGAGTATTCCTGAGTATTACTGCGTGTATAATGTGTACTGTGGATCTGAAGGGTGTCCTCCAGTTTGAAAAATAACCCCAGTGGTGTCATAGTGACATCATCAGGGTTAATCTGGACAGTCTTGGAGACAGCAAGTATATAACAGATAGTCCGCTTTACCACATGGGAGTGTGGACGAGGCGTGACCGTTAACCGAGCAGGGTAATGGGTAATGTAGGACGCAGTGTGTTTGGAACTTGACCCATACTAGGGACTTACAGTCAGGCTAGCTAGAAGAAAACCTACTTTGGCTGTTGTGTTCACTACCAGTAAGGCATTTGTGATACTTGAATTATTTGCTACACAACTAAAAAATGACATCGTTCAGCTGCAACTCTCCACCACAGGTTTTCTGAAAAGGCCACTGAAGTCGTGTGGACGCCGAACATATAGTCAGAAAAAGAGACATATCTATGCAGACCTGTTGACACACACACACACACACACACACACAGCCACGGGGGAGCGTTTGCTACTTTTGTTACTTCTAAATGCAACCATGCGTCATTGTGGGTGTGAGTGATAAAATGTGTGAGCGTGCAAAGTGTGTGTCAGAGACTACATCTATGAGTTCTCATCCCTGTATGGGGAGACAGAGAGCAGGGTGTAAAGAGGGACTTAAAGCGGGGGATAAGACACACAGACAAGTGCATCACTTCATCTAATGTCCCAATGGTGTCGCCTGTGACAACATAATCCCTGAGTGTGCCACGTACACACACACACACACACACACACACACACACACACACACACACACACACTCACACTCACAGTGCAATCCCATTACAGATAAAGGCGGAGATACAGAGAGCAAGAAGCAGAGATAGACAGACAGACAGATAAACACAGCAGATAGATGGAGAGATTGATAAAGAAAGAGAGAAGGAGGAAGAGGACGAAGAGTTGCTGCTGTTCGGAGTGACAATAGATCACATTTATAAACTGTGGGTTCCCCACAGCCCTTGAGCAGGGATTACAGACACTGCTCTCTCCTGCTTCATTTCCTATTCTCCTTGTCTCTTATCCCTTTGTCTCGTCTCCTCTTTAATGCTCTCTGCTGCCCTTCCCGCCTTCTCATCACCTTTCTTCTCCCCTGCCCTCACCCCCTCCCTTCCCCTCTCCTTCCCTCTAGCTAGTTGCAGGAGGGTAATAAGGATCTGCATGCAGCAGCTGTGAAGGTGCTGACAAACAGAAAAGTCTCAGATGGAACTGTCTCTCTGTGAGTCTGTGTGATTTATCTAACTTCACTTGAGTCTTGCTGTACTGCAGAAACCGGTGGAGAGTGAGATCTGCGTGAGTGAATTACTGTGTGTGCATGTGGTTGCACTTGGCTATATTCCTGTGCAGGCTGCGTGTGCTGCTCACCTGTACTGGGTGAACGGAGTGAGGTCGGGGATCTCCAGTGTGTCTGCATCTGGCTGGTTGTCTTTCTGGTAGACCACTCTCCACGCCTCTTCCTTTCCATCCTCCTTCACTACCTGATGTGTTGCGTTACATGATTTCAGAATTAGCATGGACCATAAAAGTAAACATGCACACACCAAAACACGAACACACGCACCTGGCCTTCTACTATCCATCGTGATATGGCAGTCTTGCCGTCAGGGCCAGGACGGAACCGGAGTGCTGCAGTCCGCGGGCTGATGTTGGAGATGACTAAGTTAGATGGTGCACCAGGAAGTTCTGCAGATAGAGAACAGATAGAACAATACTTGGCTCAAAACCACAAAGAACTACAAAGACTTTTTCTGTCATCCAGGAAACACTGGAAGGTCACTGTCTACTCTGCATTTTATGTATTCTTACAAAACATTTATTGGAGAAAACCTGCGGGATTGTTGCACTCATAATAATGTTATTTGTGAAAAGAAAAGTAGTCTGTGCATTGCAATGCAAATTCTTTGAAATAAAACCACCTCTGCCTACTGGTGCTGCAGTAACCAGGTGCAATAAGCACTTATTTGAAAAAGCAGAAGAGGACTGCAGCATCACAGCGTGGCAAGTTATTTCAAAGGGATGGATCAAAAGAAATGAACAGCAGACAAATAATGTTTTTATAAAGACTTCTGCACAAAGGGATAAAAATATGCATAATGCCAAAATTGGATGAAAAAAGTTGTCAGAACTGTAACAAGGCTAATCTATAATACAACTGCAATAACATTGATAACAGAAAAAGAAGGAAATTGTATGACCGATAATGGCTTCGGTAAGAAGGCTGAATGCAGACGTGAGAGAAGAAACTGCCTCCAGTTTTTTTTTGGGTCCATGTGTCCATGTTTGGCCATAAAAGGGGATTGGCTTATAAATGATCTTGGTCCATTTCAAGTTGCATCTGATTGTCTGACTGATCATCTGATCACTTTGTCCAAAATACAATACACCTAAAGCGTGACTAAACTGTAGAACGGCAGCTTTCAAAAAGCTATTTTGTCAAGATAACTTCATAATTTGGCAGTAACTGCCTTAACCAGCTGGCAAATGGGACAGTGTCAATAACTGGGAGAAAGAACAATAGGAAATCAGATAATTCAGCTTCCAGTACAAAGAAAAGTCTCGAAGTTTGTTCCTTTGCATTTGCTGCAAACGCTATTGACTAAAAGTTTGAATAGTGGCTTCTGTCATATTCAAGCTGAGAGCTGCACTGAATTCGGTCAACAATAAGCAGGCAGAGGACTATTATTATTTTCTCCTGGTGGAGAGGCTTTTTTTAAAGATGTAATAAATCAAAGAGGAATAATAATCCGTTTTGTATGCACACTTCAACCAGAACTAAATATTCCAATGAAAGGTTTACAACTCCACCTTTCAAATGCCACACACAATTTATAGCTGGCTCTGAATAGACTTCTTCACTGACAGCTGTTGAATTGAATTTGCATCAGTCAGGCAGGCAGCCCATTTGACAACTGAGTTGGTTTTTTTTTGGTGATAAAGGGAGAATGTGGAGGATTTTCCTCAAGAACAATGTGAAGACTCATAAAACTCATGAGAAGTCTGTGGCAGCCTATCAGGCGCACCCTGTATTTGGGATGTTTCTGTGCATCAAGGGGGGTGTGAAGCCACCAGCCAATAACAGGGTGCAGGGTGTGAGGGCGGGACTATACACCTAGAAAAATGTAGCCACCAAGTGTTAGTTCATAAATGACCATGAAGCTCATTAACAATGCAAAAGTTACTCCCTAGAACTAGTGTTTGGTTTGTCCGTTCTGGGCTACTGTAGAAACATGGCGGTGCAACATGATGGACCCTGTGGAGGAGGACCTGCTCCCTCTGTGGATATAAAGGACTCATTTTGAGGTGGCAAAAATTCTTATTTTCAGGTGATTATACACTAATAAAAACATACTTATGGGACACTGTATTCTCTTTCTGCCATATTCTGAAAATAGATCCCCTAAATCTTACACACTAGTCCTTTAAATCACGTCCCAACAAAGGAAACATACAGCAGCTTGTTTTTATCAGTGACACTGACAGAATCAAAAATCATCACAATCCACTCTGCTCTAAATCCTCTCACTCAATCACAAACAGGCTGAGCACTTCATACGCACTTTTCACCACTTCTCTTCACTCTGTTTGGTTAATACTTGGTATCCTTGGATGGTGTAAGCACTCTGCTGTGATCTGTTGTAATCCATCTAATTCTGCTGCAGCATCACAAGCACCATATTTGCTGAACATGGCAGAATACAGATCTGTAAAGCCGATGTGTTAAATCAAACGGCCTGTGTTGTAACACATCAGTACCCTGGGACACCTCAGACAGATTTTGTAGAATATCTGAGGGGATTTTTATTGTAAAGGACCATATAGCATGACTGGGTCCAGTTATTATAGAAACAAGGCAATACTTTTTTTGGGGATACAGCGTAGGTACATGTGTGCAACAAAAACAAATTACAGCTATCAGCCACCAATGCTCTGTAAGTGCATACAGCAAACTTGTAAGGGTTATAATGTGGAAATGTTGATATCAGCTGCCTTGCTCAGATGAATGACAAAATTCTTTCAACTCCATGAATACATGAATAAATAAACAAGACAAGAATCTATGCTCGGTGGATCTCTCTCTTTCTCTCTCTCTGCACATTCTTAAGCTCTTTTTCCTAATCTTCAGTCCTCCGTCTTTCCTTCAGTCTTTTGCTTTCATGAATTAATGAATAACCTCTGAATCTAAGAACTGTCTGTATCCATCTTGCTTTCACTTTCTCTGCTTTTATTCATAAATTAGTCATCAGAAAATGTTAGGACAAAAATTCTGCTGTATGAGCCGGGTTTGCTTCCATTCTCCTCCACTTTCTCTCTGCCTCTCCGTCCATTTCTTCCAGACTTTGGTCTTCTGTTCTTTGGAGATTGCATTTTCTTGTGTTCTCTGTTCTACCCTCATTATGTTTCTCTATCTGCTCTCCCTTCTTCAGTCCTGTTCTTTGATTGTCTCTTGCCCTCTCTCATCACTGCATTCCCTCCACTTTGCCATTTGCAGTTAATCAGCATTAATAACGATTGCAACTTGGCCCAAGTCCAATCAAACAAACTCTGCTTGCACGCAAGTGTGGGGTGCACATGGTATACACACAAATAAACCACACACTAAAGCGCTCACTAAGATGCTGTAAATGACTAACTCTTGTGTGTGACCGTGCATGTGAATGTGTGTGTTGGGTGTGTGGGTGATGATTCATGGATGCACAGTAACAGCCACTTATCAGCCTGAGGAAAGACAATGGCATCGTAAGAGCTCATCAGTCATATTTACTCTGCTCCACACACACACACACACACACACACACACACACACACACACACACAAAAGCCAAAATCTTTTTCCTGACGTCCTGTGTGTGTGAGAATGTGTATTCACTGTACCTGGTGGGACTCCAGTGGAGATGGAGGAGGATGTGACCACACCCCGTCCTGCAGCGGTGAGCGCTGCCACCTGTAGTGTGTACAGAGTGGTGGAGGTGAGGCCGGTCAGCTGGTACTGCAGGGTGGAGTTGGACAGTGAACGTTCCTCACGACTCGAGTCTACGCCAGACACTTCCCACCACAGCACATAGCCTGCGGGGTGCAGAGCGTGCGCTGGGTTAATAAAGATGCATATAGACTTGAGCAGACATGTATGCACATAAACACACAAACATGCAAAAGCACACACACTTGCACATCATGAGAGGTACAGAGCCATAAAGGAGGAAGAGAGTGTGGGAGGGGTAACCACAGTCAAAATCTCTGTCTGTCCCTTTGCATCTTCACAGTCATGCATCACCCTCCACCACCTTCAAATGTGTGTGCGTGCGTCTGCGTGAGGCCACGAGTATGTAAAACCCTGGAGAGAGTGAACGGTCCCTCATCTGTCTCCCTGCTCACCAGGTGCTGGTTGAAAAGCAGGTTGAGGAGAAAAGAGTAAATGTGCAAGGTGACCTTGATTGAATAACCGTTTTCCCACTCCTGTGAAAGTGAACGCCGACTGTAAAGCCACTGCAGCCTTGTGCCGTTCGAACATGGCCTTGCTCTGATGGTGCCTGACCATTGTCAGGCACGGTGCGACCATGTCAACATACAGACAGATGTGCAGACACACACAATGCAGTGTGATCGCTAAATTCACAGCAGCTTGTCGTGTTCGCCGGCACCGCTGTCTAACAGAGCCACGCAGGAGCTGAGGCAAAATGAATTGGGAGGAAAAGTGCCTTGAGCTCTGTGATGCACCACACAAACAACACCCAGGGTGTTGGGAGGCGTGGGATGAGGGCATGTTGGAGATAATGTGAGAAGACAAGCTGCAGAGAGAAAGGATTAGCTGATGATGAATCAGTTGTACACATACACAGTGTCAGAGACAGGGGGATGTCTGTGCAAGCCAGACAGAAAATAAAAGACTAAGTGGAGAATACTGAAGAGTGTAGAAGTTTCAGTGCTCCTCCCTCACTGCTGCTTGCTTCAAGGGGATGCTTTTCACTTTTTTTTACTTATATTAGTCATCCAAACACTGTATTTGTCCACCTGAGAAGAATAACTGGTTTAATTAGAAACGCTGGGTGTATCTATTCATTGTGGGTTTTATTTTCTGGAAAGAACATTCTACCTAAACCAAATTTAAGCTTCGCAAAACAATAATAAAATGAACGATTCCTGATTACGGAGGGAAGGTGGAGGTGGTGGAGGAGATCTGGACTGACTGTTTGGAGATTATATACTCTGATGTTTTTATGCTCTAACCAGTGATGATGCCGTTCTTGTCTTCAGGCTCTGCCCAGCAGACTCTGAGCGATGTGTCCAAGATTTCCGTGAAGCTCAGGTGTCGAACAGGTCCAGGTGCTGAGAAAAAAGCCCACATCCATCAGACCGCATTAAAAAACATTTTAACTTCTTCAACAGTGACCTCATTTCAGAAAATCCTCGATTTTCATACCTCCACATGAAGATACAGATCTCTCTCTCACACACCACCTCCTAATCACATCTGCATTGACCACCACACACACACCCCCACATCCGCACACACACACAGGTGCACGCATGCCTGTCGTTTCTCATTTCATGTATGGCTTTCTAACCCTTCTCCCTGCAGAGCGATTAAGCTATTCATCTGAGACATTCAATGACACTCACACACAATCGCATGCACACGCACAGGCAGGCAGACACACACACACACACACACACACACACACAAAGCTATCATCAAGCAAGAATTACACCCACCGTTAACCCTGCAACACGCCCAGCACCCAATCAATACCTGTGTGTATGTGTGGGAGTGTGTGTGTCTCTGCACGCGTGTGTACAAATGGCTTCTAATATCCCTTTCCCACTCGATAATTGCTGGTTGGTAATAATTGCTTGTCTGTCTGCCTATAGGCCATTGTGTTTATTCGACGCTGTGACTGTGTGCATGTGTACTTGCAACTGGGAGTGGCAGCTATTATGTTCATCCATGGAACAGTAGGCTATAAATACCAGTGTGCCTGAAAACATATGAATCAATTCGCTTTAAAAAGACACAGTGAAGGAAATATGAAAGAGGGAAGTGGAGGGGAAACTAAAATTAAAAAGGAGAGACAAGATAGACGGAGCCTGTGAGGAACCAAGAGGTGTTGGTATGTAGACACAGCTGTGTGTCAGTCTGATAGAAACAGCTGGACTGAACGCAGAGCAAGTCAATACGCTTCCATTATTATTCACAATAGAGACTGATAGAGTCTTATTTGTGCTCTGTCTTGGCTTCATTCGCGCTGAAGTGTGTGCGTGTACTCACTGTCCTCGTGTGTCTGCAGCAGGGTGGGTGGGCTGCGGGGGCCGTCGCCCGGCGTTGTGAAGCAGAGGGTGGAGCCGAAGTACCAGGTGAACTTCTTGAGCCCGCTGACTAATCCTGTGTGGCGTGCACCGGGGTAGTCCGGGGTGATGGTTACCACACTAACGTCCTCTGGAGACTGCTCAGGCCACACCAGCAGCTACGTTAAGTGAGAAAGACGGTTACCGGTGACATCTAGGTTCCCAATAATATTTATCTATCCAGCACGTCGTCGCAGCACCTGAAATATCCATCACTGTTATTTGTTTGTTGTATATTTACATTATTTTTTGTTTAGTCATTATTTCAACTCAGCAGCTTTAGCTTCAGGCTACCAAATCTAAATTGTATTATTCAGAGTGCATTTATGAGACAAGCCTCATCTGTAGCACAGTTTGGGCTGCGGTGAGTCTTTCTTGAATTAGGCTGACACCTCAGGGCTTTGCGTCATTAAAGTTTAAAACTGCCAAATGCTATTTAAAAATTTGTCAGAATGGCAAAACAATATTCATGTTTCATTCCCTGGAAAAGTCATTTGCATTCCAAACACATTAAAATTTAAGCAGTTATTTACGTATGAATGTACCACTTAACATAAATTCCTGCCAGCAGTCCATTATCAGTCACAGCACCATCTGAGGACAAACACGAAGTTTGATTATCAGTCCAACTAAACACCTAATGAAAGGTTAATTTGTCTCTTTTGTCAGACTTGATTTATATTCACAACCACAGCAGTTTGGTTTGTATTATTGCTTTAGCCACAAAAACAACAAACAGTGAAAAGCATACATATTCATAATGAGAGATAAGCCATGAGCAGCACTGTGATATGGTACCCATATTTATAGTTCCAGGTAAATCAAATCAGAAAAGGTGAAAATGTAAACAACATAGCACCAAGTTTTCTTCAGAATTAAGCAGCAATGGGTTAGCGCTTCTCTTTGGATCTGTATTTGATTTCAAAGACATTTTAAAAACTCTCTCCTGTGATGTGCATACAGTCCCTCTGTCTCACCTGCTGTCGCAAAGCTTCAAAGTATTCTACAGTATTACCTCTTTCTTCTGGTTTATTCTCAAAGTCGCAAAGTTAACATTAACACTAACTGCCACATTTGACTGACGTAATTTTCTATACTGTCCCATGCAGTTTGAATCCTTACAATTACATGGTCAGCAGACATCTTTAAGAGAAGGCCTAATGTTAGCCTACTCTTGACTACTGTTGCCACATGCTTACCACATGCCACCAGTGATGGGGTACCCAGCTGAGACTGTGAATGTTTCTTTCAATGCAGTAAGGGTTCACAGGTCTGTGCACGAATTTCTCCACAGTGGTAATTTCACATCACTTTCAGCCCACTTTGTGTGTCTCCACTGGTCCATGTTCTCCAGTGTACTTTTACATAAAGGGTTTCTTTCAAGTAACCATATGAAAAGGTGAAATATAAGACTTTTGTATTCTGTCCACGCTCTACATTGAGAGCGTATCTACTGTAGCTGTAAGATCTGAATAGACAATGCAATGGTTAGTTTGTTAGCATTCACAAAATGATGATTAATAAGTGTCAAAAATCTCAGCTGATTCTCATTAGGACACTGCAGGCGACTCTTTAACTTCTCCAGGTGCACAATTGAAAGTATCCTAACTGGCTGTCCTCCAGCACAATGTACCGCAGCGTCTGGTCCCGCACCACCAGGCACCACCAGGCACCACCAGGCACCACCAGGGAAAGCTTCATCCCGCCGGTCATAAGACTACTGAACTGTTGAAGCTCTCATGCTAATTACTATGTGACTTTACTCACACTGCACTGGTACACTTTACCTTTCTGATACTTTATTTATTTTATCTCTACTGTACACCAGCCGACTACAGAATTACATTATATTTTATATATATTTAATCTATGTATTTTATCTCTCTGTTCATACATTTTGCATGAGCAATGTTGGAAGGAGCCTGAGAACAAGAATTTTACTGCCAACGACTGCTTCACTATAATCATTGTGCAGATGACAAATAATACAGAACCAGAACTAGAACACTGATGTTGTGAATGAGCACATAAGGTGATTTCAGACACAGCCAAAGATATATTGCAGATCTAGTTTCTATTCATTTACTGTTCACTACTCAGTCAACATGCTTCATGCTAGCTAACCCTGCTGGGTTTTGTGGGTGTAGCAGCACAGCCTCCTGACATTCATAACTACATATTTCACTTTGAATACATCTGTGGATACAAAAAACAAACAAACCAAAAAAAAAAAAAAAATACACAGCATGGTATATATGTTCAGGACTGACTCTGCAAATGCAGTTCCACTGTACACACTGCTACATATTACCTCTCCACTCTGCAAAAGAAGCCCAGTCAGAAACACAGGATCTCTGATTGGGGAAAAGTCAGTGATACCCACAGACAGTTGAGTGGCTGCTTTTCTCTCTGCCTAAAGGGTGCTGCACTGCGCCCGGTCTGTCATGGTAAAATAAGGTTTTCTATTGTAATTTATTATCAGCACAGTGCAGTTTTGGTGCAGTGAAAGAGTGCTGATCTGGCACCCTCAAGCATCTGATGTTCGTCCACTTTTAAAGGGGTGCTGGGATGATTGGGTCTACTGTTGCTATAGTAACATGTGCATTCTGAACCAGGATGCAATGGAAACCCAAAGTGTGCTAAAGTACAGGACTGTCCCCAGGTAGACCTGGGTCCAGAGAGGGGACATGACGGCGCTAAGCTGCACAGCGGAAAAGTCACAGTTTGAGTTTTCTGCTGCCAAACGTGTCACCTCAGGTAGAATACTTCATAAAGGTTTCTTTATACTGAGAAAGTAAGAGCTTTTCTTCTTCCTGCATTTGTTTTATCTGCATCATAATCAATAAGTCTTCTGTGCAACCTCTTTTGTATAGAAGAGAAGTCTTGAAATTCAGGCAAAATGCAATTTTTTAAATGAAAACTATTCTGTTAGTTTTTGTGAGTGTATTCGATTGATACAGTACATATGTAGACGGACATTACCTGAAGTCACACTGTCTAAAATTCATACCGCTCCAACTAGAAACAAGTCAGTTTGGAGCTATATTATTAAGGGTATTGTATACAGTCAGTGATCTGTGGGGGATGAGATGAGATGAGGCTTTGCTTCATATCCTCTTTTAATTAATATCATTATCTACTGTCCTCTAAGCAGCACAACACACCCAGAGACGCACGCCCACATGTGCAGAGCAGCACTGTGGGGCTCCATTGATTTGAAGTGGTAAACCTTGTATACAGACACAGCAAGAGAGAGTTACATCAAACAGATGGAAAGCCATATAGTATTAATCAACCAACAAAGAAACCAACACTCACACTCCCTGAAACACGCTCACACACACACACACACAAACAAACACACACACACATTTTCCATCACTTTTGGGGACGTTACATAGACTTACATTCATTTCCTGGAGACTTACCATAATCATAACCATAACCACGACTTGCCTAACCCAGGTCTTCACCCCAACATGAAGTCATTTACATTATGGGGACTTGCGTTTTGTCCCCATAAGGAAAACAAGTCCCCACAACGTGACTGTGTAAACACACACAGAAACACACACGCGGACCCAGTGACGCACAGCAAGAATGTGATGTGTTTTCTTTGTCATGTAAATCAGTTCCTCCGGGGTTGGTTGCCAGAACGACGCGTAGAATAAATCACTTACCAGAACTAGTACATATGGATCACTCACACTATTCAATCTTTAGCTCTCACTCTGCTCCCGATTATTCTGCTTCTTTATTATTATGTCTTATTTCTCTCCGGTCCCTTGCTCCTTGTTTTCACAAAACCTGCTCCTCTGTCCCCATTTAATCCTCTCCTTTTCCTATTCCTCCATCACTCCTTTACATTTCTCTGTGGAGCTGAGCCCTCACTCGGCTTGGCCAAGCGTATGGGTAAACAAGAGCGAGCCAGCGCCTCCTGACGTGACCTTTGAGGTGGAAGTCCTGTGAGAGATTCACAGGTTTTTCACAACGTTTACGCACACACCCACACAGAGATGTATTTTACAAACAGCGATTTTTGTTTAAATATTTACATTGATTTATGAAACTTGTAGAAAAGTCTGGATGAATTGATTTTTTTTGAGATCTCAGTGTTATTAAAACAGTGTCTATTTTCTTGTCTGCAATACTTCATATTTAATTGCACTCTCAATTTAATGTGTGGACAGAAGATGCTTTTATAAAAATGCTGATGATGACAGAAGATGGGACATTTTGAATGTTTTAAAGAGGTATTTTTCTGTACATCAACTAACTTAAAAATGAAAGAATTCTATTTGTCATGCAAAGTACAGGTGTGATCCTGCACATACAGAAAAAAAAAACCTTTATTAAAGTAGACAGAAGTCTTTTATTTCATTGAACTTTTTACTTCTTGTTGTAGCATCCAGAGGTTTACCTTGTATCCCTGGTTGATGCCATTAATAAACTGCTGAGGCGGAGGGTTCCAGGTGAAGCGGATGGTAGTTGAGTTGATAGCTAAAACTTCCACTTCCTGAGGCGGTGCTGTGGGAACTAAGCACAAAGACACACATAACATTTAGCTGCAATGGGTTCACTAAGAGGAAGAGGATGAGTGTTTTGATGAAAACATACACAGGAACAAACTTGCAGCCCTAAGCTGGAGGGATAAAGAGTTTTAGTATTATGCCGCTGTGTTTTCAACAAGTAGTGGTTTTAAATATCTCATGCAGCACCATAATTCAATACTTAATGTTGAGATTCATGTAATTGAAAATATCTGCTAAGCTTGCAAAAGTTAAATGCCAAATCTACATTGCTATTCCCTGTTGCAAAATGACCTAATTTCTCAATATAATTAATCTCTGCTATTGTATTCTGCTTTCACGTGTTTTACATTGTACCATCTTTGGGCTGATTCGATGAGATTAGGGTACTGGCCCTTCGGGGGATGGTTCTGAACAATGAGTACTCGTAAAGAGAGCTAAAATGATGAATAAAATCTATTAAAGGTCCCATATTATGCTCATTTTCAGGTACATACTTTTATTTTCAGTGTCTACTAGAAAATGTTTACACACTTTAATGTTCTCATACTGTCCACCGCGGCAGCACCTCTATTCACCCTCTATGTGAAATGCCACATTTTAGTGCCTGTCTCTTTAACGCCCCCTCGCAATAAGCCCAGTCTGCTCTGATTGGTCACCTTTCACAGGCCTGAGCAGGTACTGCCCACACTGCTTCCACGTCAGCTCTGCTGTGTTTTTATTTTTATTGAGCCTTTCAGTCAGTGACCTCAGGAGCCCAGACAGGCGGGTCAGAAAGTTACATGACTCAGCTGATTTCTTGACTCAGTCCTACTCAGTCCATCACATCACCCTCCCTTTACGAACCAAGAGGCCTTGTCAGCCTTTATTATTCACATGATACAACTGCATAGTACAGTATGATGTGTTTATTAATTACAACACTCCCATCAAGTTAGACGACCCACAAGTCGACTCAAAATCAAAGCAGCAGAGATACATATGTTTTTTTTTGTCCTCAGTATGGGTCAAACACCAGATACTACATTTCCCAAGATGCAACTGGACAGTATCTTTCAGAATTGATGCTTACTGAATGCACCACACCTCCACTTTGCACGTTTCTGTTAAAGATTTTAAGACCAATGCCAAAGCCAAAATAACCCTGGTGACATCACCATGACATCATCGGGGTTATTTTTTCCAGACTTTTGAAAATTCACATAAGACACCATACAACACAACTGTGTTAACAGCTTGCACAGTCCTCATTGTGACTTGTAAACCAAACTTCATGTGTCAAATCTTGCTAATTTATCTTCTAATTGTGGTGCACCACCATTACTAGTATGTATGATACTCTGTTGTGCAGAAGAAAAAAAAACATTCACACTCAGGACTCTGGTTTCTGTGTTTAAATTGAAATCTCAGTTCCAAAGCAAGAATTTAGAGTTAAACTAAAGCAGAATAGTAATAATTTATATAGTGAAAACAGTGGCAGAATAACAATAAGTCTGTTTGAAATGTGCGTAAACTCGGCCAAGGCGTTCATCATCCACCAGAGAGTGAGACAGAGAAGGCAGACTGCTAAGAGAGATAAGATGTCTGACAGGAGAAGTCGTGGAATACACTCCAAACTACAGCAGTTTTCCTATGAAATGTAGATTATTTGTTTAGCTCTAAAAAAGAAACTGGGCTGAACATGTCATATTTGGTTCACACAAGCTAAACACACTTTTACTTCCTCCATTCTAAAACTGGTCCACTGATTCTTCTGTGTATTTTTCCTTCATGTCAGAGTAGGAATGTGTCTCTACGCGTGAATCTTCATGTGTTATATAGAATTTATCTACAAGGATCCATTAAAGCCAAGAAGAGAAAAGTGTGCCTGTGAAATGAGTGTGCACGTGTGTTTACAGATCTGTGTGTGTGTGTGTGTGTGTGTGTTTGTTTGTGGGCACATGTTACAGTGATTACACTGTAAGGGGTTTATGCTGATGCTAGAAATCCACAGTGATAATGCACTGTTGCATGATGGGAATGCCCTTTGCATCTTATATTTGAGCCAATGAGGCCAGACGACACGCAGACACGCAGCGAGAGGAGAGCATACAGAGTGGAAAGTGTAGAGACCAGAACAAAAAAGTGGTGAAATTGGACGGGAAGAGATAGTGAGAGAAAGAGAGCCAAAGGATGAGAAGACAGAGAGGGAGACGGAAGATTAATTGATGTTAAAGATGCTCTCTCCCCCCGCTGCCATGCTGACTGCACTCATGGGGACCGGCTTCTAACCCGCAGCTCACAGCTACAGATAAAACACTAAACTCTGTCCTCTGGGGGAATCTTAGTATGCGCGTTTGCCTGTATGTGAGGGAGTGGGAGAAGAGCAATGTTATCAGAGTCTAACACTGAGTTCAACCACAGCGTCTAAGAGATAGCGAGGGAGCGAAAGTGTCCAATCCATTGCAGCCACTCCCATTAAAGCACATTAGAATAATTAATGAGCCTAACTCCCTCTCCTGAGTCTATAAACCTGTCCTGAACTCTTGTAATAATGACTGTGAGTTTTATGTGCACGTGTGTGTGTGTGTGTGTGTGTGTGTGTGTGTGTGTGTGTGTGTGTGTGTAGCTCAGTCCATCTTTAATAATGATAATATACTGTTGGAATAAAAGTCAGGAAGAGAAGAGCACGTGTTTAAAGAAGATTTACCACCACGGCTACTTCCTCTTGTCTTCCTTTGCGTTCTTCCTTCTTTCGCTACCTCTGAATGGATTTATGTTAGACGGATTTGAAAGTGTCTTCCTCTGTGCAGCCATGTTTATTACAATCAACACACCATTACTTATCACATCATTTATTTATAGAGCAGCACAGACACTCTTTCCTTCCTCCAGGTCATCCTGGGAGATGTAGTCCCTCCAGTGTGTCCTGGTTCGCCCCCAGGACACACTGGAGGGACGCACTGGGTTTCCCGGTTGGTCCTAGAGGTGACGCCTCAAGGGCAACTTTAACACTGCATCAGCTGGCTCCTCTCAAAGCCGAGAACCTCATCCTGCCACAGAGTGAAGCTGACCAGCCTGCCTCACATCTGCTGCCTCAAACTGTGAGCTCAGTTGTTTGATCACTCCCCCAAAAAAAGTCAAAATACACCCTCTGTGTACTGTTGTGTGAATGAAGGTAGAGATGCATGGGTCCATACAACTGCATCAAAATGTATATTTCTTCTTCTTCTTGTTAAATCCTTCATTTGAGGACAATAACATTCATATTCTGGCCAGGGAAGACCGATGATTTGAAAGAGGAGGGAAAGAAGCCATCAATGTCAAACTGGACAGGCCATCACTGAACAGAGGAGGTGGTCTAAGACCCCGCTTATCAGCCACTTACAATGCGGTCCTGAGATCTCTCCCCAGGCAGCTTAACAGCGGTTCACAAGAGGACTCACATGACCCTACTGAGTCACATGATGGGCAGGAGGGTCACCGACCCACCCATTCTCACCCCTCAACACCTATTGAGCCATCAACACCATGACTGATGTGACCCTCACGACTCATGTGATGCTGGGCAGAGCTATGATACTGCTAGAGGACAAACGCCTGGGACTCCTCGCCAGTCAGTTATAACTGAAGGAGCTTTTGGATGAGAGTCGACACGTGTTCTAGAACCACAAACAAGTCCAGTTGGAAGCGCTTAGAAGTTCACAGACACTTTGTATAACATGATAACAAAGTCCATATAATGTGGGACAGCCAACATAAATAATTTTGGTCCAGGATTTAAGACTTGTGGATCAAGTGTTTCTTTTTGGTAGTTAATTACTGTTCATTAACAATAATACTACAAGCCTGTTTATGCAAGAATACTTTCAGTTCAGTAACATGTTTGTATGCATGGACTGATGATTGACATGTCTCGAAAGTTCTTGCTACGTTTGCTTTGCTCTCCCAGAATGGGAAATAAAAACTTGTCTTCACTCACCTCCCTGCAAAGTGTACTCTGTAACAGGGCTGCTGTAGACGCCCAGGCCGGCTCCAGTGTAGGCAGCCACCTGGATCTGGTATTGTGTCCAGATGATCAGATCCTTCAGCAGGCAGTAGTTGGTCTCTGGGCTGCTGATGTTTTTCTCCTGGTAGTCCCCCGGTAGCCCTGCCAGACGGTACCTACACACACACACACACACACACACACACACACACACACACACACACACACACAGAAACACTTGTAAATATGCTGGATTGTAACTAAACTGATTCAGATAAGAATACAGACAAAATACAGACAAAAGTATGCAACAACCCAAATTCCAAAAAAGTTAATACAGAGTATGGTAATTTGCTCATCTTTCTTGACATAATCTCAATTGAAAACAGCACAAAACAATATATTTAATGCTTCACCTCTTCAACTTATGTTGCTGTACATATCCGCTTATTCTGAATCTGATGCAGCAACACGTTTCAAACAAGTTGGGACAGAAAAGACTGGGAAAGATGTGGAATGCTCCAAAAACACCTGTTTGGAACATTCCACAGGTAAACAGGTTGATTGGTAACAGGTGATAGTGTCATGATTGGGTATGAAAGGGGCATCCTGGAAAGGCTCAGTCGTTCACAAGCGAGGATGGAGCGAGGTTCACCACTTTGTGAACACATGATTGGATGAAGAATGTTACTACATGAGCTCAGGAACACTTTGTAAACGGCTGTCAGTAAATGCAGCTCATTTGCAAATGACTGCATTCTGTTTCTATTTATGCTTCACACAATGTTGTAAACTTTTTGGAATCAGAGTTGTATGAACGATATTACAGCTGTAGCTCAGGTGCTGGAGGAGGTCGACCATGAACAGGAAGTGTTGATGGCTAAATCCCTGCTTCTTCCTACCCACATTTGAAGTGTCCTTGAAATAAGAAACCCAGAATTGTTTCAGACATACATATGTATAAGCCTGGGCAAAAGAATGTAATGAACAAAAGTAATACAATCAGATGTGCTCACAGGAATATGTCCCCAGCCTGGCAAAACTCTGCACACAGCTTAATAATACAAAATCATACCCGTGTGCATACTGTATATGCTTGAATATTTCACTCTCACACTGCATTAATTATGTTGACCGAGAGGCAGAGAAACTATACCAAAGGATTTCCATTGCTTGAATCAAGTCAGAATCCCTTACGAATAAAAACCATCACTGCCTGGTAGACATCTCAGAATAGTGCGCCTTCAAGGCCTTTGCTTTAGTACATGTAATATAAATGTCCACTTAAAAGGATATATGACCCGACTAGACAGGGAGGTGCAATACCACTTAGGTATTGTACATATCTGATGGAGCCGAATGGAGTAATAATCCACATTGTCAGCGTTTTAATATGGAGCCTATTCAGTGTAACAGGATAACCCAACATTTCACCGGCTGAGTCAGCCCTCTATCACACATGCATACTGTATACACACACACACACACACACACACACACACACACACACACACACACACACACACAAACACAGATGCACAAAGTGAGGGGGTGCCGGAGGCTGACAGGGGATCTCCGTAGTGGAGAGGAGATAACCCCTTTTTCCGCTCTCTCCACCTGACACACTGACACTCATACTGGGGGAGGAGGAGGGGGAGGGATGGAGGAGAAGAAGTGGAGACGATAGGAGAGAGACAGGGAGGATCCGCTCGCCGACACTAGAAGAAAGGAGGAGGGCAGTAGGAGGCAGAAGCTCTGTCCTGTAAAGCTGAAATGATAGAGCGGCGATGAATGAGTGTGCCTTTCCATTTCCATGTGATTTCTGAAGTGGAGGCAGATAACACGCTGAACGAGCATAAAGACCTGATAACTTCTACTGCAATTACATGCAAATTTGTGTGAGGCAGCTGATGACAGTTTGATTACACCCAGGATGTCACACTTAAGGTAGACATCAAACTGAAGGAGTGAGGACACACCAAGGGCAGCAAGAGCCTCTGTAAAGAGCACTCGTGCCTGTGTGTGGACGAGTGTGTGGTTATGTTTCTGATAAAGAGGGAGGGAGAAAAATCAAGGAATATTTCTTTTCAATATTCATTGTCGTTGGTTTTCTCAATGCTAGGGCCGAAAATGACAATTTTTTGCATGAGTGAGTAATCACAGAGTTATTCTTTTTCTATTTTTAGCCAGAAAATGGTGAAAATACCCATCATAATATTCCAGATTCCAAAGTGACCATGTGAAATTGGTTGTTTTGTCTGTCTTACAGGCCAATTAATGCACCATTTATACAGTATGCATATATAAAACAGTAGACAAAGAAAGTCCTCAAACTTGAGAAGCTGGTACCAAGTTTGGCATTTTTCCTTGAGAAATTATTTGGTTGACAATTTTTTTTCTGGCATCCAACTAATCAGTCCAATAACTAAATATTTCTATAAACCAGAATAATTGCAGCCGCAGTACTTGTAGTCAGTTTGGGAAGTCCCAAAGTCCTGAGCGAGGAGAATTTTTGCTCTCATGCACGAGATATTAGATCCATTACAAAACAAGTTGTGTGCACAAGATAATGAATTATGTGTCATCAACATTACCCAGCGACAGTATCTGCATTCACTCCAGGGTCATGGAAATATGTATAAAGCTCATCAGCCAATCAGAGTCACGGCTTTTCAGCTGCAATGTTATAAAGCCAAATATGTATGTATGATTCTGTGCTTATGTATATACCTGAGTACGTATCCCCGGAGGACTCCGTTGAGCTGGGGCTCTGGTGGCGGCTGCCACTGTACCATGATGGACTGGTTTGTCCGCCCGCTGGCTACAATATTTTTCGGAGGAGCGCTGGGCGCCTCCTCCCTCAGCATCAATCTAGCACACAGACACAAGAAAGAAAGAGAATAAGAGAGACAAATTATTTTGATTTGTTTCATTAGGCATCCTGTAATGAGAATATCAGCACTGCTGAGGAAGCGCAGGCACAGCATTTGTCCTTTTCATCTGGTGCCCGAAATCTCGCTGATATGGACAGTCTGCACAGGAGCAGTGTGTGAGGCAAGTAGGATAAAAGGGGACTTCATAGCAATTCTCTTCCACAAATATCTTCATATTTTCTACTCTGGGGGTCAGACTGCCGACAAAGAAATTATCATGTTTGTCACCGGAGATGTACAGGACAGAGCTGCAACTTATTATGGAGTATCATCTCACAGCTTAAGCAGCTCTGATGAATTCTTATTGAATTCTGGGCTCATCTCTCTCTTCCCTCGTTCTCCTGGTGTATCCTGCAATCTCATTTAATACATTTGCTTTTCGTCTCTGGCTATATTGTTCATTTATTTCAAACAAACCGCTGCTGCTGCTGATGGAAACGTTTAACGCATCGCTTCCAGTGCACCAGAGGATTTCTCCTGGGAATGACTGAGCGGACACTGGGTGTTTAAAACAACAAATGCAAAAGCGTCTGTGAACTCGGTTTAAGTTGAATTGCTATTGTGTTTTATTCACTGGCAGCTGTGAACAACACACAAACATTTAGTGTCTGCTTGTTGCAGATTACTGTTCATATGCTGTTTTATATCTCCGTCTTTAACATGAGGTTTTCTTACTTCTGTTCCATTTACACACCTTCAGTCTTTGGGTAGTTCATACTTTAACCAAGTAGACCAGCTAAACAGGGTGATAGCAACAAACAGTTAAATCACTATTAGTTGAGAATGAGCAAAGAGCTTGTCTTTTAATTTGCAGTGAGACACTGTGATCCGTTGCTCCTTCTGCCCTCTTCACCTCTCTTCTGTCTCTTCAAACCTTTTTTCCATCTTTCCTTCGACATTTTGATCCCCTTATCCATTTTTTCTCTCCCACTTGCACACTTTCACCTTTCATCCATCATGTCCTCTGGCCTCAATTATTTCATCCTTCTATCTTTTACTCATCTTCTTCTCTCCTCTTTCTTCTACTGTGTAACACCCCCCACCCCCCACCCACCTTCCCCCCTCGCCGCCCCACCCATGATTAAAGCTCCCAGCCCTCTCATGGTTGGTAAAGCACACAGGCTGAGCTGGTCAGCCTCTGGCTTTACTGTAAGCAGCTCAGCTAACGTAATCAGAGCCATATGTGCTCACACACACACACACACGCACACATACACACACGAACACACTAAACAAATTTCTCCCAGCTTAAGACAGACTGCTACATCCGATGGTCTTTTCCCTTCCATGGATTATGTCTGGAGATTTACATCCCTCCAAACCCCCGCCTCGCTTCCCCTCTGTGCCCCATGCCTCCCTGAATGATTCCCTATGAGCTATTGAGCCATTAGCCATGGTATGGCTCTCTGTATATGTGTGTCCGAATCTGTATGTGCCCATAAATGTGTGTGCACATCTATATGTGTGTGTTTGTGTGAAGGCAGGGGTGTGAAAGTTGTTAGCTAGAGACTTACACAGGCGGATATATGGCACAGGCCAGTGGTTTTACAGCTGTGCTTTACTTCCATTAGGTTAGGCACTGTCAGACAGCACCAGGTGCTGCACGCATACACATGTACACACATACTCACACATAGGCTAATGGGCCTTGTGTAAATGAGATGGGCATTAGTGTAGCCGTCTGGAAATGGGGTATATATAATCCTCGACTGTGCCACAGCTTTTGACTGAAATTGATGATGCACATTAATGCATATACACAAACTCACGCCACACAAACACCCACACAACCATACAGTGCTGAACAGATGCGGTCATTCACTGTTTGACTGCAAATAAAACACACACACACAAACGCACACTGACACACTTGTACTCGACAGCAGAAACTCCTGGTGAATTGCCTTAATTCCCTCCCAACTATATTACAAGTAAATATTTCATACAGTGGGTTCAACATGAGGACATCAACTTTACACTAGAGATTAAATATACAAACTCCAAGCTACCCACTCACACGCCACTTCACAACCACCCAAACGCCTACAAACACTCACACCCACACCCATACATGTACTGCAACCCAGCAATTCCAACACAGCCTGGAACTTTGTCTGAGCACTGTGTGACACACTTTCTCTGTCCCTTGTTATTAAGGAAAAGAGGACATTTTCTGCAGGAGATGTACGTTTTTCCAGTGTGTGAATGAAGAGAGGGGAGCTGGGGGGTGCACGCATTTTGTGAGTCCGTATGCTGTGGGAATTAGGAAAAGTTTCTATCTGTGTCATTCTCCACAGTTTAATGCCCACTGGCTTTCTCACTAAGTCCACATACACACCGACTCCTCGATTTAATGGCGTTACCGGGATGTTAAGTCTGCCTCTATTCGAACAGGATAGTAAAATTTAGGTCCAGTGCAAGTAGGAAAGAAAGAGAAGTGAGCAGAGGGCAAGAGAAATCGAAAGGAAGAGAGGGAAACCAGGTGTGACATGATTGAGTGGAACCAGCTGAATAGATGAGCTTATGCTCTTCTTGTATGGCACTTTAAGTCTCGTCTGCTTTAAATGTTGCTGTTTTGTCTGCGGCTAAAAGCTGCACGAACGGAGGAGGGTGACACACTAAAGAGACTCTGTCATGGAAATAGAGAAACTGTGCATATTCTCACAGTAAAGCCAGCTGAGGCGCACATTTGCTTTAGTGTATATGTGCTATATCAAAAATCAAACGTGACACGAGATGCTCTGTCATTACTGCTGTAGTTTGGTGTGCAGAACATAAAAAATACAAGTTCCCTCCTCACGTAGAAGACTGTTTTAAACCAAGCAGCTGACAGCAATTTACACAGACTGTATTTGTTTTTTTAAAGAAGTTCATTAGTGCATCTGCTTGTCTAATTTAAGGCTGATTAAAGTTTTCACATACAGTGAGTTTGGATGTAAGCGCCAGTTACAGCTGATCACCCTCCATGTTGCTGAAAATAAACAACCATATTCCTGCAGAAACTGGACCTCTGCATTGCCCTGGTGGTCTTTTCTAATTGAGGCTTAACATGGACGTGTTGCCTGGAAAACGTCAATGGAGGGAGACTGTCGCCACAAACCTCAGAAACAACAAACATTTTGAAGACATTACACAATGATGAGCCGTTAAAAATCTCATATATTTTTAGCAATGAAGATTTCTGGTGAAGTCAGTTGAACATTAATCAACATATTTTTACATTTTTTGATGACAAACATAATGTAGGGGCGGCACGGTGGCGCAGCAGGTAGTGCGCGTGCCTCACAGCAAGAAGGTTGCTGGTTTGAACCCTGGGTCGGGCAGGGCCTTTCTGTGTGAAGTTTGCATGTTCTTCCTGTGCATGCGTGGGTTCTCTCCGGGCACTCCGGCTTCCTCCCACAGACCAAAAACATGCTCTCGCCCATTACTAGCTGGAATAGGCTCCAGCAACCCCGAAATGGGATGGGCGGGTAAAGAAGATGAATGAATGAAACATAATGTAGCACAGTAAATGTTTGTTTTTAGCCATCCTAGAGTCATGGTCATCAGCATGGTCACATTGTCATCTTTAGCATGTTAACATGCTGACATTAGCATTTAGCTAAAAGCACAATTGTGCAGCCTCACAGAGCCGATAGCTTGGCTGCAGAGTCAGCTGCTGTACTTTCATGTAAATAAGAACAAAAGGCTTCAAGGATGAACATCTTCAACAAGGCTGAAGGTTGAATTTGATCAAGACGTGCATGCTGACTGCATAAAACACCACCAACGTCTTTAATTGTTGCTAAGTGATCCTAAACCAGCACAGAAGGTGCTGGTCTATTCAGTGGTGTAGAGTAATTAAATAAATACATTTTAAAAGTCTGTACTTGGATTCAGAAAATTATATAATTCCACTTGAACTGAATAAACTGGTCTTAAATATTCCACCGTGTAAAATCCCAACTGATTGTGCTAAAAATGTCAGAGGTTTAAAAGCTGGATCTGTCACGGGTTTAATAAATACTGCTAATAAGCAGACACGTTCTGCCATGAGGGCGGAGAAACAAGACTGTTCTCTATTTCGTTTTGATTCATTCTCTGCACCACTCGTATTCCACTGTAGGTTAATTAAAATAACGCAAATGAATAGTGAAAGAAATCCAACTAACATTACGATTATAGAATGTAGTAGCCTAGTTTTTGTAAGATTATTTTCATTAAATCAGTTTAAAAAATGACTTGCATTGAAACGAGTGAGGTTCAAGGTAGAGGTCTGAGGCTAGATCTTTCAAAACTGTAGCTGAAGTAACTAGATTTTCCGATTCATTCACTACTAGTTGGCTCATAATTACACCGACCTTGCCTGGCAAGTTAAGTAATAAAAACATCAGGTTTTGTATGTTGTAAACCTGTCATATTCATCTCAAATAACTTCAATCAGTAGAAACGTAATCTTAAGAGAGACTCCGTCATCATGAAAGTGAAAGGAAGAGAAGTCAAAATACAAGTACATGAGACACTGTCCTATTTGTCCCATTCTTGTGTTACTTTGACTAAAATCTGTCCTCTTTTCGGTCACTCTGGTATGACGTATACATACGGATGTACTGTGGCTTCAATCTAAAATGCACAGTAAGATTTTATATCTTGGAAACTTGTTTGTTCTTTCTCTACAGCTCTATAAATAGTGAAAAGTATTTCATCAAAAGCATGCATTAATGAGTCGAGTCTGATTTATATTTATGCGTCAAGTGTATCAAACACATCACAACACATCATCAACATTTGCTCAGGTACACGTAGGGCTAAGCTGTGGCTCGTTCCCTCCTCTACGCAGCACGAGCACACAGCAAGAAACGTGATGGCAAGAAATGACTGAGCCATTATTGTATTTCCTGCTACATTATCTGTGTGCTGATGGTGAAGAAAACACTGAGCAAGTTGAAGAAAGACCTGTAATCGTTGCATTTTGCTGGACAAACAATGAGCTCTTCCTCATCTGGCACAGCCTCTCAGCGCAAGCCTTCTCTCTGAATCGCCCTGATGTTTCTGCTGTATTGTATAAAATAAATACATCACTCTTCATGCTATGGGCGCCATCAGCAGAGCCACAGCCACAGCTTAACACAAATACATCATTCAAGATTTACATGTTGGAAAACACAGGAGGACAAATCTCCCCATAAAGCTCTTAAAGCATTAATCTGTTACACTGTGCCTATTAGTGTGTGTGTGTGTGTGTGTGTGTGTGTGTGTGTGTGAGAGATAGAAACACATCCAGTGTTAAACTCTGATGTGTTCCCGTTCTGATTGAACAGTTGGAATAAAAACTAAGAGCCAAGGCAAAGAAAATTGAGACAGACGCTTTTAAATTGTGATGATCCTCAGAGTTCAAGGAATTCTGTCTTTCCTCTGTTAATGCTTCCGCTTTAAAGACGGTAATGGTGTGAGGGCAGGTCACGCATGAATAAGTCTGTGTGTGTGTGTGTGTGTGTGTGTGTGTGTGTGTGTGTGTGTGTATTTGTGTGTGTGAGAGTGTAGGAGACACTCCAGATGGTATAGCTGGAGTCTTTCTGCATTTAGAGGTAATGTTTTTCAGCTCTGATCACATTCATTCATATAGGCTTTGTGGATGTCCGTCTACTGGGACAGTTTTTCCTCAAGCCACAGTGGCCCTGTACAATAAGTAAAGGAAGTAAGACAAAAAATAAAGATAAAAAAAAGAGGGTAATGGTGAAAGAGAAAAAGAAAAAAAATGTACAGATTAATGCTGTTATGATAAAGATCCTAATCAGGACAAGAACAAAATGGCAGAGTGCAGAAGCAGCTGGAAGCTCAAACTTTAATAAGGGCTTTTAGTCATCAATATTACAAGCTTCTTCTTCACTCTCAGTCCCGCTCCCTCACTCTGTCCACATTACTGCATTTTGTCATCCTTCTCATTTGGAGCACTGAGCTTCTGCAGGACACTTTCCTCTGCCCCGCTCTCCCCGTGTGTCGAGTGCAGCGCGCGCCTTGGCATCTGCGGCTGCTCGTGTGTGTGTCTTACCCAGGCAAACATCCAGCAGATGAAAAGCAAAATGCGGATGGTTACGTATGAGACAAACACTGAGGAAGAGACGTATCCATCTGCTCTGATACACTGACCAGTGATGACTTGTCTGTCTGCCAGTCCTTAATTTAGTAAGGATCAATGCAATCTATTCTTCGGAGCCTCTAACAGCCAACTTTGGACTGTGGACTAGGTTGGATGCAAACAACACAGCGGTGCATGCAGAGGCAGAGAGGAGCAGGAAGGAGGAAAAAAGAGGAGCAGAAAGCTGAGGAGAAGGAACCTGACAGGAGGCTGTAATGTGAGGTGTGTGAATGCGATGGCAGCGCTCACAGCTGCTGCTGCTGTTGTTGCTGAGAGTCTGTTTGGCAGGACCACAACTGGCATCTGCCTATGGTCACCCTCTACAGCCAGACAAAGCCATGTTTGTGTGTTTGTGTGTATGCACGTGTGTCCAACTTATAATGCACGGCCACATCTGTTGTATTATTTTTGGGTGTCAGAGATTTGGTGTATGTGTGTATTCAGGGGCAGAAATTGTTAACAGGCCTGCCGCACCTCCTCCAACCTTCTTTCACTCTATCCAGTTCCATCAGTGCTAAGGCATCATAATTACCCCCATTAGCGTTTTCCCTTGGGATAAACATGCAAACACACACGCGCGCACACAAACATAAAACATCTGCAGAGCAATCTATTCACTTTTCAGGTCAAATTCCACTCTCTCTTCTCCACACACAGAGCAGTTAATTTCATCATCTTTTCTATTTAGTTCACTATGTGCAATGGAAGGAGACTGACAGGGACGTACACACACGTATACACGCCGTTGCGCAGACATCTACAACATGGATGTGATGAATATAAATTGCTCATTGCAAAGGAAATAGATTCTAAACAAAAAGAGCCGCTCCCTTCGCCCTTGCCCTTGTTGGAATCTATCATTGTTTTATCCTCATTCTGAATATTGTGTCTCTACTCATGACCACACACACACACACACACACACACACTTAGATACAGATATTAGTGTGTGTGGGTGTGCATACACTATTCCTTTTGACCGCAAAAAGGTTCCAGTTTATTCCTTCCCACTTTGAGTAAGGCAGTGTGACCAAGTCTATTACACAGAGATGGAGCGAGCTAAAAAAAACTCTATATATATACACATCACAGCATGTTCTACACAGAAAATGGTTTCATGCTTTTAAAAAACATCAGTGAAACAGAAGTGAAGGCTTCACAAGAAGCACTGTGAAGTTCGTTCTGAATGAAGCTAGCAGCGGTGAGTGTGTGTCCCAGATGTGTGTCGACGGCTGAGTGCGTCTTTCAATGTCCTTATCATAATCTTACCTCTGCGTTTCGGCACTGTACTGACCCCTGCCCACTTGATTGACAGCACAGAGTCTGAACTGATAGGTCCTGGCAGGTGTGAGCCCGCCCACCGATACCTCAGTCACTGCAGGATCCACCTCTGATAGGTAGACCTTCCACGGTGAGTCTAGACAGAAGACACAAAGATTAGAGGCTGATAATATCTGGCTGAGGCAGGACAAACAGAGACAGGGGGACACTCAGGACCCATAAATCAAAAGGAAAGAAGGGAGGAATAGATAAAAGAAGCATGGAGGGAAGGTAGAAAGGAAGCTGGAGAGAGTTATAAAGGAAACAAGTACCACAGGATGCAACAAAAAAGAAAGTTTGGAGGGAAGAGAGGGATTAATGAAGAAGCACAGATGCTTCTGTATACTGTTGCCAGCTTGTTGCCAGCTTATCTTTCAGTCTTTCTCCTGAAGATACAACAGACAGATGCACTATTATCATTGCACCAGCCGCATGTGTATATGTGTAAAGTGAAAAGGATAGTGTGTGTGTGTGTGTGCCATAAAGCGAGCTTGGCGAGTTCATAGTCACGTCATAATGGCCCTTTCTCTGCACAATACAATCCAAAACATCTAATATAGAACAAGCACGCGCGCGCACACACACACACACAGGCACAAAGACACTCCGGTCCATTCCTCACCGTCTGTATTCAGTCTTTACTGAAGTCGAGCAGACGTTTTTTTTTTTTTTCATTGTGGCCAGTCTTTGCAGATGCTAACAGCTGCTGAAATGGTGACAATGGCACAACTGAAGTCATATTCCTGCTGTGTTCCTACAAGTTATCAGACAGAACATTACTTAAAATGTCAAACTACATTAATGTCTGATATTAGTCCATCAGTCCAGCTCTCGCGGTCATGTGCCAAGTGCTTGGCTCTACATGTGGAGCTCTCATATTCTTCCCCTTTGCTTATAGCAGGAGTAAGAGCTGCTCTACGGCCATCTCCCTCCAATCTGTTCCTCCTGTCATTCTTTTGCTCAATCCCTCTCTCCTCTCTCTCCCTCTACTTCTCATTTGACAAAGAGCCAGCCTGCTGTTAAAACATCTGTGGCAGAGAGAGGGTGAGAGAGAACGAGAGCGAGAGAGGGTAAGGGAGGGAGGAAAATAAGAGTTTATTTATAGGGAACCTGGATGTACTTTTACTGAGCAACACCATTCTCCATATGTCTGCCTCTTGTAAATGAGTGTGTGTCAGTGCCTGGTAGACAGCAAGTGAACAGCTGTTTGCCACTCAGGGACTATAAAGTATGCCCAGACACACACACACACACACACACACACACACACACACACACACACACACACACACACACACACACACACACGTACTGTTCTCAGAGAGCTCCAGCAGGTAGTACAGTAGTGGAGAGTTCCCATCAAAAGGGCGTAGCCAGGACAGGAGGACGGAGCGGGAGTCAGAGTCATTGAGACGGGCGGTTAGGGAGCGAGGAGAGTGCGGCAGTTCACTGAATACAAAAAAAAAAGAGGTAAAAACATCAGATCTAAGATTGACATTTGATCATCTATTTTTATCAAAACCACGTCTAATGTCAATAATTTGACATTAGACTAAACACCCTTAGGAGAAGATATCTGTATGTTAAATATGTTGCTACAGCCAGCTTAAAGACTGGAAAACCAAATCCACATACCAGCACCTCTAAAGCTCATTGACTGAAGAGCTGTGTGTTCACAGGGGCTACTATGTCAGACTGTTTATCTGTCATGAGCCAAGAGGTCCAGTCTCTCTGCTACTGGCTGCTAGTGGTGGCTCCACATCAACTGTTCAGACATGAAACTCCTCTCATGTCTGGACAGTAAATACAAATCTTATTTATCTATTGACATTGAACTATTTCCCAAAATGTCAAACTATTCCTATAGCATCCACATCTAGACAAAAGAGCGTGTCTAAATATGCAATTACACATTTATGCATTTGTGTTTCATTAACAAGTCTGTGACAAAGTGCTGAGACTTTTCATTAGACAGATATTTGTTTCCTGCGTTTTGTTTTTCCATTAGAAATAATGTTGGCTCTGACACGCAGGTTGGTTCCTGGGTCTGGTCCAGGATCAGCTCCAGTGGGAGATATCCTCTAAATATGGCTGTGGTTTGCATATTTTTATTGTGATATTTCATTCTGTACACGATCTGGACCACAGCAAATATATTTCACCGCAACTATTAAAAAGAAATTCTCAGGACATTTAGCCATCCCCCGTGGATATTTGCGCTTCCCTGCCATGATAATAACAAAGAAAGCTGCACAAATATATTCATGAAAGCAATAAAGAGTGTCCAGACATTTGATTATACCCACTTTAGTGCATCATAGAAAACACTTGGCTTAAAGGAGGAGAAGGAATGGAAAGCAGATTTCAGCCTTGCTCTATGTGAAGGCTGCAGGTGCGAGCAGAGATAACAGCAGTGAGGACGGTTAGAGAGCACATAAAAGAACAAAATAAATCATTACACTTTATATTCCCCATTAGCTAGTTGCTTATTAGCATTCATATTAGTAGCACACTGGCTTTATTTAGTCATTACAAAGCACTTATTAATGTCTTATTCTGTGGGTTATTAAGGGTCAGATTATTAAGAATGTAATTCATGTACGACAGCATACTACAAATAAGCAGCAATTAGGAGGCTATGGAGGGAAAACACAGTAGTTGTAGAATATGGACATACAGAGTAAGGCATTACTAAGTCATGTATTATGATTAATAAAGAGCCAACGTGAATATGTGTACCTAAATATGAAGTGATAGCAAATAAATATATTTACACTGAAAGTACGAACAAAGGCTCATTCCCTTGTGCATAAACTAGCCGCATTCCACTTCCTGCTCATTAGTGATTTCTAAATAATCAAGATGTGCGAATATCCTGTCCAATAAGGTGTCCCCTGACAGGTCGTGGCCTCTTGTTTATTTCATCAGCTTATAGCAGAGTTAAAAAAATGCTCCAGTTTATGTTTTTGCGGCTTGTGTGTGCTGTTATGTTTTCATATTGAGGTGGATATCAAGTCAGAGAGTGTGGAGAAGACACAGATAGAGAGAGAGAGAGAGAGAGAGAGAGAGAGAGAGAGAGGGTGAGAGGAAGAGAGATACATGAAGAATATGACATAATGTCAGAGCGGGAGGGAGAGCACACTACCAAGAAGAGGCAAGGGCAGCGGTGAATGAGACAGAGAGGGAGCGAGGGGAAATGAGAATGATGTTTTCTTTTCTGAGCTGACATGATCATATTAATTAATGGATGAGCTTAGAGAACGTTAGAGCAACTACCTTCACACAGCCCACGCAAAGCACACACACACACGCACAGACGCACACTCACGAACACATGGATGGGTCTTGCGGGAGTTGAACCAATAACCTGCTGGTAATTAGTCTGTCTCCTCAGCCGCCAGCGTCTGTTAGCCTCCGTGACCCATTGATACTGAGCTAACGAGAATGTCATTCACACACGGGGACGCACGCGCCCACACACACACACACACACACACACATTCGCACACACAGTTGAACAGAAATCCCTTCGTTCCCGACATGTTTTTGCACAGCCATAAACAAAGACCCACTTCCTCCCTCTGAGTTTGACATGTGTGACCTCTCTCCGCTGTATAATTCAGAAGGATGTGGACTCATGTTCAATCTCTCTCCTACCCTGCAATTGCATTAATATACCATAAGTGCCTTTTATAAATACATTATATGAGTACTTATAATGACATAAAGCCCACTACCTGATGATGTCCTCTTACCATTGCTGTAACGAGGCTGTGCGGGTCAGGGGATATGAGTGAAATATATATGATCGTACGATGCGTCCACCCAAACCACATGCATGCACACAAACACACTGCATATGCATTTCACACTCGAAAACTAATATGGCTGCAGGCTGACAGAGCAGGGAGTGTACTGTACATGCAGTACGGGACACCTGATAGCAGATATGACCGCACACTACAATGACTACTGTCTAATAATAACTCACACTAATTAGCTACATTCTCACACCTTACAGTTTTTGTGATGTCGACATGTATTTGGTTTAGAGGGTGTCTGACCCCTTACAAAACAAGACTATAATTGGAAACAATTATTATTATATAAGCAATTATTTCATGAAGACAACCACTGAAACAATCTGATACTACTGCCTCTGTATGCTTGGCAATGTATTATCTATTTGCTGCTCCTCTTGAATCTCAGGTTCTGCATTCTCTCCTTTTTTCTGTGATGCTCGATCCAGAGGCATCCTCCCTGCCAGTCATATCTGCAGTCTGAATCAGGCAGACTGCTTTCTATGGATTGGATGTTTGCTTGATTGCACTTGACAGCAGAGCAAAAAGTCAAAGTCATTGTGTCTAGTCACGCTTTTTTATGGGATGAATGCCTGTTCTGTATTTCACATTATTCATATATGCATGTATGCTTACCTTTCAATAAGGTTTTTTTTTTTTGCACAGGTCAAGAACAACAAGCTGGCATGTTCAGAACAAGTTTGCATGATTCCTTGAACTCACATGACTTCGAGGCGTGCAGAGTGAGAATCGTTGCCAGCCTGTGATGTCACGGTGCAGGTATAATCTCCAATGTCACCTGACCACGTCTGGCCAATAGTGAGGGAGCCCTGACGCACAGAAACACGGCCTCCACTGGTTGAAATGACGGGCACTCCACCTCGATCCCACTTGAAGCTGCAACAGAGGAGGAATACAGGTACTCTATAGTGTATGTATGTACAGACAGACAGAAACCACTGGAATCCACGGAAAAGAGACAAGAGAAGCAGAGAAAGTAGTGCATGCATGTACGTAAACACACAAACAGTTACCTTATATTGACTCTGGGGTCATGTGTAGCATTACAGTCCAGGATAGCAGTGGTTCCTTTGATAACTCGCTGGTCTGTTGGAGGCACAGAAATGACTGTACGACCTGCAAAGTGTCCAGAGTGAAATCCAGAGAAGAAGAGAGAAATGGAGAGAGAGAGAGAGAAGAGCAGTGAAAGGGGTGGGGTGCATTTAGAGGCTGAAATGAAATCTGTTTGGTATTCTCTTATATTAACATGACACACAGTCTCCAGAGGAATGAGACATTAGTCTACAGCTTAGCCCAGAACTGTTGGAGCTAAACAGCACACAAGCACGCTTCCTCTCTCTCACAAGCACACACACACACTTATAACACTGCTTAGTTTATCATATTATTAATGCTTTGTTCCATCCACATTTTAGCCAAATCACATGTTTTAGAACGTTGAGAGATAAAGAGCACTGGTGAAAAATAAATGTGGATGCAGAATAGAGGCTATCTGTTATGTCCCTAACTCAGTCTCGGTATATTTAGAGTGTGATCAGGCCTCAAATAGATGAGAATGGTTTTCATATATCACAGTGCTCAACGGATGACCGTGGGTTAATCTAACTCAACAGTACTTAATCTGAAGCTGCCAAGATATACATTAAAAAAATCAGCCGATCAATAAGTTTACCAGGTAATCAATCATCCTCCTGCCTGGGCCAATCAGATGATTATTTCACCACTGCATCAGCCCACTGCATCAATAACCAATCACACTGCTGTTCATTAGCCTAAGCTAATGCGATTGGACAGCTACGGACAAATTAGAGTTCCATGTCTGTTTTACTCTGTTTAGCAAATATATATCGAGCAGTTTAAGTGTATACAGTATGTGTGTGTTCGTGTCTTACTCCAGACAGTGAGGGTGGCGGTGGCATTGATGGTTCCCTGCGAGTTTGAGGCGATGCAGGTGTATTCTCCTGAATCTTGGAAGCTGATTGGCTGAATCTCCAAACCGCCTGACTGCAACAGTGTGAACCTGGGAACCTGGACAGAGCCGCTAGCTAAGATCTGCGATCCTACAGACAGAAAAAGATCAAGTATCCTCCAGGTGAATGAAAGTCATTAACCCATTAAGCACATTTCTAACTGCAAACACATCATGTCAGTGTGTTTGTGTCTTTGAGTGCATGCTCACTGTGTACCTTTCCTCCAGGTGATGGCGGGTTTTGGAGCTCCGCTTGTCTGGCAGTTAAAGAGGGCTGTGTTCCCATCAGTGACTGTTTGGTCAGACGGAGGGAGGGTAAATGTGGGGGCCACACCTGAAAGACGGGAAGAGAACATGAGAGGAAAGAAGATAAATGGCTACTGAGAGGAGATTAGCGGAAAAAGCAAGAGTGAAGCTTAATGGTAAAGAGAAAACAGACGAATGGAAAAAGACAGCATGGCAATGTTGATCTAAACACAAACGCTTCCTCTTCAATCGATGGAGGCTTTATCCATCACCTAGTGCTGCGTGTGCGTGCATTAATGTGGGGAGCGGTGGTGTGGAAGCTCCAGGGAAACTTTTAATTATAACTCTTGCTAAACACAACGCGACTCTACTGAGACAAATATACCCACATATGTATGTGCAGACTTCTGCAGGTGACACGCACTGTAAACCGTCAAGTGTTTGACTGATTTACTCGAACTGAACAACAAAACAGTCTTCAGTTTCAAGTGAGGACATGGTTCAGCCCAAACACAATGCAAGGCATGTGATTTTCACATGAAAGTTAATGACTGAAAATGCGAAATGTATAGGATAAAGTGGGGCGATAAGAATAATAGAGCTGAAACGATTTGCTGATTAGTCAACCAACACAAAAAAATCAAACTATTTTGGTAATCAATTAGTCATTTAAGTTGTTTATAAAGCAAAAACTTAACTGAGGATTTCCTGTTCTTCTTTGTCTTGTTCAATGATAAACAAGATATTTTTAGATTTTGAAGTGTTGGCTGGGGAAAACAAGCAATTTCATGATGTCTCAATGGGCATTAGGAAACCACGATGGGATTTTTTTTTTTAATTATTTTTTGACATTTTAGAGGCTCTAATGGATTCATTGAGAAAAGAAGACTAGTAATTGATGAAAATCATCTTTAGTTGCAGGCTTAAAAAACAATTACAGGATACATGAGGTGATACTGATAAAGAGACAAATAAAGGAAATTAGACAGGACAGCAGAGGAGTAAATTCAACTACATGAGAAAGAAAGTTAAAGGGAGAGTATGGACATCAAGGTGAGGGGGATCAGCCTACTTGGGAGCAGAAGCATTGCTGCTGTAGGTGTGCACATACAAATGTAAAAGTCTGTGTTTTAATGTGCGTTTGTGCGTGTGTCAGACAAACTCACTGGAGACAAGGAGCTGTGTGTGCGCCTGGGTTTCTCCGGCAGTGTTGCGAGCGATGCACTGGAATATTCCTCCGTCTCCTGGCTGCACCCTGCGCACCGTCAGCCCGGCTGCTGCGGTGACCTTGTAGCGAGGGTTGGCGAGTTTGGAAAGAGGCACAGAGTCCTTAAACCACTCTACCCTGGGTTGGGGGACGCCTACACGTGTGCATGAACACCAAAAAAACACACACACACACACACACACACACACACACACACACACACACACACACACACACAGAGGGAGAAAATTTTCAATTTCCTTAATAAGACGCCGGCTGACCTCTCTGCTGAGCAGTGCTCCAACTCCGCCTAAAACAGCCACACACACTCTGTTCGCCTCTCTTCTCTGTTATCCACTCTCTCACTATAAATATGCATGCGGACATAATGACTGCTAATAATATATTGATTAGAGGGTGTGGGTGGTAGGGTAAGGGTGGCAGAAAGGGCCAAAAAACATTGTGAATAAAAGATGTAGGCTAGCACAGCACACCGAACATCTACAGTATCAGCTCCCACCTGTCTGACGGACATGCCAGATATGACAGGCAGGGGGCTCAAGCAATTACTCTGTTTCAACCATCCACACCAGTGTGTGTGTGTGTGTGTGTGTGTGTGTGTGTGTGTGTGTGTGTGTGTGTTTGAGGGAGGGAGAGATGAATTCCACACTTTTTCTCAATCTGTTGGTGTCGAGCTTTCACAGACATGCGTGAAGTATTTTTCACCCCCTCCTTGTCTCGCTCACTCTGTCACTCTCCACTCTATCTGTCTTTTCCTCCTTTCCTCGTTCCTCCTCCCGGCCTCCATCCTTCTCTCCATACCCTCAGGCCACTGCTATTTAATTACACTGCCACTGTATCAGATTACTGAGGAGGAACATAAACGCGCTCAGTGTGTGACGGAGAGAGAGAGAGAGGGAGGGAGAGAGGAGGAGAGGAGTGTGTTGCAGATTTTAGAGCTGTGTCCACTCCTGCTCATATAAATGTGTCCATGTAATCCATTTAAAAACAAGAGTCAAGAACAAGTGCAATTTTCAGGCTTGAAAAGTACACTGTCGCCGCTCAAGAAGCCTCCAAACTGACCTCCACACACACTGAATGACACCAAAACTCAGCATAACGTAAGGTTGATGGAGTCACCTTGTCACAGCCTGGAGAGTGGGCAATTTAAATAAACACGACACGGTCTCTATGAAATGTACAAAGATCAGATCCACCATCAGATCCCTCCACGGGCTGACCAACACTTGCTGCACAGACACAGGCACACATACGGCATTACGATATTCAGTTTTCGTGTAAGGATTCATCACAATCAGCCCGTTCATGAAGACTTAGAGCCCCGGCATGCTTCAAAGTGCTTGTCAGATGGTTTAAAACCTCGTCCCCCAACACCAGAATAGAGGAAGCCGTGTCCGATAATTTCCACAACTTTGTGAAAAGCAATCAAATCATCACACTCATTTTACGCACTGATTGGCAAGGTGTGCGGAGATGAGACAGTCGGCAGGATCTGAACCTCATTCTCAAGCTCTCTGCTTTAATTCTTCACACAGCCGCTGTCAACGTCAAGAATGCCTCTGAGGATGGACTGTCAGGAAGTCTCCCCTGTTATCCTCATGTCTGCAATCCACTGTGTCTGTCCGACTGCAGCCTTTCTGAATGAGGTCATCCCCTATGGGCACGAGCACTTTTGTCTTTAGATGTGATCAGACCACACGATGTACTTTAGCTTTAGGCTTGGTTTAAGCTTGAAAGCTAGTTTGTTTTGAGCATACTGAGAACTTAAAGTATACGTTAAAACAACACTCACATCCTCACAGCACACTGAAAGAGTTGTCACTGCTGTGATCGTTTGTCCTCTCAATACTGTCAGTGAGGAGACTCCCAAAATCAGAACACGGGGACAAAGCATGCAGTCCTCGTTATGCGCTACAATGCATTTCAAGAGACTGACTGAGTCAAATCAAGCAGGTATCTTTAAAAATTGCCATCCATCCTCAGCCCTCTCCTCTCCAAGGAAACAAAATTGGAGTCGATTTAGGAACAGATTTCCTCACAGCCAGTGAGAACAGGAGAAATTACTACCACAACCAGTAACTTTGGGAATGTGAGCATAGCTTTAAGACATATTTGAAGATATCTAAGCCAGTCCTCTAAGTATGCAAATACAACCGCAATTCCAACCCTGTCAAACATAAATAAAACAGAGTGACAATTTGCTAATCCATGTTGACATATATTCAACTGAAAACAGCATAAAGTCAATATATCTAATTATTTACCTCATCAGCTTCATAGATTTCTGTGAGTATGTTTATTCAGAATATGAGGCAGGAACACGTTTCAAACAAGTTGGGATAGAAGCAACTAAAGACTGGGAAAGATGTGGAAGTCTTCACCCTAAGAAGTAATGATTTACATTATGGGGACCTGCATTTTGTCCCCAACAAATAGGCTGACTCCCCAATAGCCACAATTTGGCTGTGTACACAGAATCATGTCCCCACAATGTGAGTAATACATGGGCACACATTACACACACACACACACACACACACACACACACACACAAAAGTGCATAGCATACCTGTAGCCAGACAAGGGACATCTACATTCCTGTCGAGCTCAGCGGAGATCTTCCTCTTAGGTTGAGCAGTCAGTGATGGTGGCTCTGCAGAGAAAATGTACATGTCAATATGTGGCACATTCTGTATCAATACATGGATAACATGACATCTCCAACTTAACAACAAAAGCTACAACAGCCCCCGCTGTGTGCAACACGTCTGAAGTACCCATAAGTCCTCAAAAAGGCTTGAAAAACTGATCAATCATTAAAGAGCTTTTTAAAAGGGAGACTTGGGAGTTTGCCCTCTTCTCAAATTTATCCTTTAATAGGGAAGAAACTTAGAGTGAAAAAGTCGGAACGCTGCAGAATAAAAATGGGTCCCCCTCATGGCCCTGAGTATCTTTAGTGTCATTGTAAGGCAGGATTTCCGTCTGTCTGCCCTGTGAAATGACTTCTACACAGACACCGAAAAACACATTCTCTGAGTTTCCCAGGGGAAACAATCCCCTTTTTAAACGACTCCATTTCCCTGCCAATAACCGCTCCCTCTAAACATCTTCACCAGTGTCGCTCTAAATGCTGACAGCAGCTCCGAGACAAAGCTTCCCTTGATTTGAAAGTGTGTGTGTGCCCTTTTGCGTAGTACTGTAACGCTACATGTTATGAAAGAATTACCTCCTCCTGCACACGCTCCATTTCTCTCGAAAACATTTGTTAATATTTAGGTAGTGTTATTGACACAGCGAGCCCAGAGAGGGGGAGAGGGAGACAGGCGGCTAATTCATTTTCAGTCTAGCATCTCTGGAAAAGTGGCAACCCGTTCACAGAAAAATGACTTGGAGGAAAATTAAATGTCCAGTGTATGAATATGTAAAGATATAATTTGCAGCGAACAAGGAGAAAGCATTTTAATAGAAGTTTCACTTCTTGACGTTTTTCCAGGACCACACTTGTTCAATCATAAAAAAGAAGAGTATGGTGTCACTTTAATGTTGCTGTACTTTTAAGAAATGAGAAGAAATCATTTCTTTCTATTCCCCCTTCGCTGCTGCACACAGTGAACGTGCAAACTTGGTGGCAATAACAAAGAAGATAAACTGCAAAAGCTTGATCAAGTTGTGAGTATGTGTGTGCGTCGAGTCGACTCTGCTGCATTTATTTTACACTGGCTTTAAAGTGCTTTAATACTTGGTGGTAACTTTTAAACCAACACGTCCTATCTTTAATGTGCACGGGAGAATTCGGCACAATTTTAGACAAGCGAGTGTGAGAGGCGTGCGGTGAGGGGAGAAAAGGAAAACAAGAGCTGAATAACAGCCATGCGGCGTCACACCGATAACACAGGTGCATTAATCGCCTTCAGTCGGGTGAGTGCGAGGACCTAGACGCACAACAGAACACATTTTGGAGTGTTTGGGTGGTTGGGTTTAGAGTTTTGAGCTTCCGTGGATTCCCCGCTGTCTGCCTGCAAAACAAAGATGGAGAACAACAACAGATATATTGTTGTTGGCAGCAGCAGTCCTCTGTACGGTATACAACATGGGCACGCAGTGTCATACATATTCCGATTAGTGGATCCAGGCAGAGAAGAAATGAAATTGAATAATGAATACTTTTGAGGCTGTCTCCTAGTTTCACACAGTCACATACACTATTCTGTTTAGGAATCCCTTTCATTGCATCAAGGTCTGTTGAGCCCATAGCAGAAAAAGAGGATCAGTATCAATGTATTCATCAGTCTCCACTTCTCTGATACATGTGAATGCATGCAGGCTTTGTCCCTGCCTGGCAGGCCTTAACAGTCCTGTTGCCTAATGAAGGGAGATAACGTAGAGAGGGAGATACAGGGAGAAGAAAGACAGAAAGAAAGAGGCAGGCAGAGGGTACAAAAGTTGGTGGTAGATAGGGTGGAGGGGCGGCATGGAAAGGGAATGACTGCACTATAAATATTCAAGCAAGTCCTTTCTGACTAGTGAGTATTCTGTAGGCGTGGGTAGTTTGCTCTCTCGCGCTAGGTGCTCCCTCGCTCCGACAAAGATCAAAAAAGACGCTTGACGAAGTGGGGGGAGAAAAGTTTTGCTTCATCAATCACACGCTCGCTGCCTGTGTGTATGTTGTTTTCTATTTACGCACACATACCGAGGACAGGAGTGGATTGTGACGACAACGCCCCTGTTGGAGTGCTTTCAGTGTTCTCTTATTGATTGGAGACTCCAGGGAACAAAACTAATTTAGCTGCCAGGCAAACAGGCATGTGTGTCTGTGGTGCCATTTTGTGACTGCGTGTGAGCACACGCATGTCATTGTGAGCACACACGGGTGAATTTGTGTGTATGTAACAGCTGTTTGTGACTACCATGGACGGTTTATTGGTGAGCGTGGACAACCGATTCGGCTCGAGAGGTGCTGTAGTTGACAGTCACTGCCCGGGGGTGTTCACAGTCATGCTTGCAGGAGGAAAGCAGGAATAAATGAAGGAATAAGCAGAATGAAAGAGTGCCTGGAGCAAGAAATGTACAAAAAAAGACGACAGTGACGTTCAAACTAAAACCACACATGTTGAGGGCATTAAGCTTGATGGGTCAGGCCAACTCGGGATGATCGTGGATAATCATGTTAGGCGCTGTATGTGTGCGTGTTTGTGTGTGTGTCTGTGGAAGTGTGTGTGTGTGTGTGCGTGTGTGTGTGTGTGAGAGTGACTGCATTTTTTCTTACCCACTACAGTGAGGTGTGCCCTCGCCTCCACAGGTTTGGCAGTGCTGTTGCTAAGCAATGCTTCACAAACATATAAGCCCGTGTCAGTGGAGGTAGGGGCAGGAATAATGAGCTGACGCCCACTGGTCAGCCGACGCCCATCACGCTTCCATGACACCACGAGACTGTCTATTGGTCTGAGAGGAGAAGAGAAGAATGGATGAATAGCAGTAGGGTAGATTGGAGAAAAGGGAAAAGAGTGACAGAAGGCAATTACAACATGTTAAATCCATCAGTTTATGTGTCAATGAGGCAGGAAATGAATGATGACAGTCTGTATATCAGAGCAGTCATCTCTACTCAGCATGAAGGAGCTTCTGTCAGTTAGTCTGGATGGTGGAGAAAGTGAACGGCTTTTCATGTAAAGTGACATTTTGCTTTGGTTAAACTGCGTCAAAACACCATTTCTGCATGTGTAAGTAGTGTGTATGTGTGTGTGTGTGTGTGTGTGTGTGTTAGACAACATTACTACAGAATTACATCCATGAAAGTTTGGCTCAGTTTTTGGTGCATTTTCATGCAACAATTCAATTCTTACAGGCAGTCTGTAAAAATTTGCGACTCTGTTACTCAGACAACAGTCGATCATGTAATCAGCAGCAGGAACTGCCCTTTACATGTGAATCCTCATCGATAAAATAACATTACAAGCAAATTAAAACAATGCTTAGGCTGCAAGTAAACCACGCAAAAATGATGTAGGTGTCCATTACTGATAGATTTGTAAAAACAGTGCATTAGAGTCATTAAACAAACAGGAATTAGACGATGAATAAAACTTAAAAATCATTGTTTCTGATTTATTATTATTGCATTCTTATTATTTCTAAGACGTTCTCTAGTTTTTATATCAACAGTAATCACTTGATGACATTAAATGGCACTAACGAAATTTTGTCTTATTAAGCCATGAAAACAAACCGGTGATTAAGCATCGCAATTCATATGTAAAAGCAGGACAAATGGCATGTTTGGACAATTCTTGAATCTTTTCTGTCATAAATATGCTGCTGTGGATGTAAATCAGGTCAGTTGGTGAAAATATTTGAAGACACTAAAAACCATTATGTGCAATTCGTCACATCATACTCAAGTTCATAAAGTGGGTAACTGGGCAACTACTTAACATGCAGTTCAACTGCAAATAGCATGTCAGATGTGAAACGTACTTAGCCTTTTCTTAGGGTACAGTTTAGAGTAAGCTGTTTTCTCTCTCAACCTGAGGTACGGACGAAGAGCAGATTTTACAGCCTTTAATATTTTTATTAATATTTCTCACTGGAACTGCTTGTTTTCAATCAAACTCCTAATTATCTTCGCACTCTACCAGGACTGTATTAGTGCATATAACTGATTGATGGATAATGAATGTGGATAGCAGATGCTTTTACACTTCAGAACTGCACTTGATCATACTCGTCTTTCTTCAAACTTCAATGGAATAGTTTCTTTCTTTCAATCGTTCCCTGAGTGCAGAATTATCTCTGGAGTTAAAATCGTTCAGTGGGTGCTTCTCTGATGTAAGAGATAGCCCTTGTAGAGTGATTCTTTTTGGCAAAGAAATGCAGGAGACTGAGCAGGAGCTGTAATGCTATTAGAGCAGGTTGTAAAGACCACATTACTTGTTGTTAAATAGAAAAAAAATGCCAGATCTCAGCATATTCCTCATAGTTTGATCTCGCTGTTGCTAAGAATTTCTTACACCTACTGTATGTTCCCATCTTCTATTACGTGTAATGCAGATTGTCCACTTATTTTTTAATACTGTACCTTGAGCATTGCTCAGTGGTCAAGTGCAGGTTAAGTGCTACTGAGAAACATTTAATAGGGCTCCCATAGAACAGACCTGTCTAGTCCATGAATTAATGACACAATCTGACAAAAACCTTGTACAAATAATAATAACTCAATTCATGTTGAGCAAGCAGAGGCCAGAATTTTACCTGCTGGCGTCTGAAGATTCAGGCTAGCAGTGCTTTTGTATGGTCAAAGCAGCCTTAACCTCACTTTTCAATCAATGTTGGACTCATAGAGGAAAGTGTGTCTGAGAGCATTACAAAGTGTTACATACTCATACTGTTCTGCTTGTGTATATGCTAGAATATAGTCCCATAATGTCCACTGGAAGAAAAGCCAGCTTTCTACCAGGGCAGTTGGCTGAGCTGAAGTGGGCTCCCTGAAGGAGCTTTCTCCATTCTCAGGTATCAGAAACAGTGAATTGAGTGTGTGGTACAGAGAGCACGAGCAAATACTGCACAAGTATATTTAGATTACTGTACTGTACTGTTCTCATGACAGCCCTGTGACTAATCCATAGAAACACGGTTGAAAATTGGGGCTCAGTGCTCCTTCACTCTTGACAGAAGAGTCTATGCCAAACAGTTGCTTAGAGGAAATAAAAGGACACACAGCAGGCTACGTTCAAAGCAAACACTGCATTGTTGAGCATGAAGAACACAGGAACCAGCGCTCAGCTGTTTTTTTTTTGTTTTTTTTTTGCTTCAGCTGAGATTTTGGAAACTCTTGAAGTGAAGTAGAATTTGTCGTTGCTTTGAAAAACACCGTTGAGTCAGACTGGAGTGTGGGGACCTTGGGAGTGAGGACATTTTTGGAAAGTGAGGACATTTTGGCAGGTCCTCACTCTCAGACAGACACTGGAAGGGCTGCTGAAGGTTAACGCTTCGTTGAAAGGGTTAGGTTAGAATTAGGTTAAGGTAAGAGCATAGAGAATGCATTATGTCAATGAGTGTCCTCACAAGGATAGAAGTCCAAAAATCTGTGTGAGTGTGTGTGCGTGCGCATATAATACTTGGCATAGGCCAGTGTGTGATTTGTGGGTGTGTTTAGCTTCTCTGCTGATGTCAGATGGGGTTTTGATCCAACTTCTGTTTAATTTAACTTGGTACTGATGTGTATGTGTCTGTGTGTGTGTGTGTGTGTGTGTGTGAGAACATGCATTACTCATGTTGTGGGGACATATATCTGTTTACAGTCACATCATGGGGACTCGCAGGTCCCCCTGTGTTTGAGGGTCGAGACTTGGGTTGAGGTTCTGGTAAAGCTTAGGTTTAGGCAAGCTGTGGTTATAGTTAGGGTAAGTCTCCAGGAAATAAATCTAAGTCGTCCCCAAAAGCAATGGAGACACAACCTTGTGTGTGAGCCGTGTGTGTGTGTGTGTGTGTGTGTGTGTGTGTGTGTGCGTGTGCGTGGGTGTGGGTGTCAGTGTGTCTAATACTAGGGAGAGAGACCTGCTGAGCTGTGAGTTTGTGTGGCGTCCTCTAATTGCCCTGCAAGAAAACAATGCTGTATAGAAAGAAAAGAATTGTTTGCACGAGTGTGTGTGTGTGTGTGTGTGTGTGTGTGTGTGTGTGTGTGAGAATGCACATAAAAGAAATTTACCTGGCATTAGCAATGCACTCCAGTATAGCCTCACTGCCTGCCACCACTGTTGTGTCTTTGGGTCCAATCACAATCACCGGAGCCACAATTTCTAATTCAGGATCTGTGAAAGGGAGAGAAAATATGAGTCAGTTTAGACCATAAATCACACACTGCAGCATAACCTCAAACACAGACCACAACAGCCTCCCACTCACACTAATACACACTTTTACATATGCACAATCACACTCTCTTGTACTCCCCATGATGCTTTTCACTGTTCACATTTAGCCGTATTTTAACTCAAATCTGTTCAAAGAACAACTTCATCATCCACCTGAATTTTCAGCGGTTTAGCTGATGGATGATCAGAAACATTTCTGAGATGGTAGCAATGTTGGTCGGATGTCTTGCAGTCTGAACAGTCCTGGGATCCAATTTCCAATACAGCCGCCGTCAAAAGGTCCATAAAGAAGTGTGGTGAAGACATATCATTTTACATATTACTGGAGTAGCATTTTACATGGCTACATGTAGACTTGACAGAGTCTGTGCTGTCATGTGGCTGAAACTGACCTTGGCTGCAAAACAGATGCGACAAATCATCTGCATCTTCTCCTTCATACCACATTCTTCATCTTATATAAAACTTTATTTGAATTGTCAACAACAAAACCTACTTAATCCATGCTCATATTGAGCGTGAGGACCACGTGACCGGTCAATTACACCACACAGTATGAGAAGGGAAGCTGCACACTGTGGCCGTGCAGATAGAGTCATTAAATCGTACCCAGGATGCAAGATTAGTAACATTTGCACAGCGTCTCACCAGCTTAGCGCACACACACACAAATATGCTCAAAGAAAATATACATTGGAGAGATTGATAGTATACTGAATGAAAGGAGAATGGAAAAAGTGGAGGAGACTTATACAATATGAGATGAATGATGGAGGATAATAGTGGGAGACTGACAGTGTATCAGAGAGGATGATGGTATATGTGATGGAGGACTGATGCTTGTGCCTGACTGAAACGAAAGAGAGTTTGAGTGAAACGATAATTCTTTATGTTACTCCTAAACTGCTATTGTCTCTTATCCCAGACATATTTTCAGTCTGACACACACACACACATACACACACGTGCACGCACACACACGCGCACACACACACACACGCACCCAAAATAATTCGTTCTTATAAACACTATGACTCTCTGTCAGGCACACCACTGTTCTGTCTGAAGCACAATAATGATGTATTGGAGACCGTACGACGGTGTGTGTGAGTTAAAGTGATAGTGTTTAGAAATGAGTACAGTGATGTGAGTATGTGAAGAATGATTTATGGCCTCAGAGGTGTGTAGGAGAGTATGGCGGTGTGTGTGCGAGATTACGATTGTGTGTGTGAGTATGATTTATGGCGGGAATGGATACTTATAAGAAAAGGACACACGGGGATCGTTATCATCTTGAAGTGACTAGCATCTCAGCAAAATAGTACCAAAACAATAGAAAAAATATTTAGCATGTGAAGCCGACACACAGCAGGACCGTTATGTGTGTATGAACACCGGTTTTCCCACGAATGCACCATATAACTGATGAATATGTAGATTTTCAATATGGGAGGAGTAGGGAGTACAAATTAACAGCCTGGGTCTGATAAGGGCTGGTGAGGGGTGTGAGGAAGGGGGGTGTGGAGGGAAGGCAAGGGGAAGCAAGGAGCAGCTTTGATCTCCCCTTTTGAAGGGAGGAAGGAGGAAAAGGTGGTAATTAACTCCATGCTCTTGATTCCTCCTTCTCATTCTCTCTCTCTTTTTTTTCAGAGAGAAAGAGCTGAAGAGCTGGAAAGTCATATCCCACTGTCACAAGGAATAAGATATGCAGGTACAGGAAGACAGGCAAATGATAGCACACGCACACACACACACACACACACACACACACACACACACACACACACACACGCACACACACGCACACACACACACACTCTACTGTCTTGACACCAACACTCACTGACGCTCCAACTCACAGTAGAGGTCGAGTCATTAATGGGGAGAGATAAGTGAAGTGACATAAGAGAGAGAGTGGAGGTCTCTATTACTCTCTCCCAATTTCTCCATCACACGCGCACACACACACACACACATACATACTCACATGCTGCATATATGCACACAAAACCGTTTTGTCTTTAATTTCATTGTGCAGTGAGCAACACCTTGTATAATGCATTCCAATTTGAAAGGCTTGCTGTCGAAGAGATAAAGGTGGGCAGGAGTGGGTGGAAGACAGAGAGAGACAGAGGGATAGTGGAGAGGCAGATGTAGATGGAGAGAGAGTAAGTGGAGAGTGTCCATTAGCTGTCCACTGTGGGTAGCAGAGGGCAGGAAGGGACTAGTAGCCATCAGTGGAGCCTTAATGGCAACAGCGACCGCCGATAATGAGCGGAGGGGGGATGTGAACCCAACTTGTTAACTTGGGTAGTGTGTCTAAGGGAAGCAGACAGAGAAATGAGGGCAGCAGGAACACCTGTGTGACGAGGGAGAACACGGAGGAAAAGAGATCGGAGGAGAGAGATTATACAGAGCATCTATGTAGATGAGAAAAGTGAAGGGGGGCTGTGCAGATGGTCTTCTCCTTCCTGGACTGACAGACATGATGGTAGAAGTGGAAGGGAAAGCAAAATGCCATATGGTTGTGTGATCTGCGCTCTTCTTTTCCCTCTGTCAGCGTGTCTAGCATCCTCTTTCTCTGGGGAAATCCTTATCATTTCATCTCATCTGTATCTCTCGTTCCTCGCTACATATCCCTATCATCCTCTTATCTCCTCCTTTTTGTTGTTTAAACAGGGATTATCAAATTAATCTTCCTCAACTTAAACAAAGGGAAATATTCAAACTGGCAGACAGTGTTATTACAATGTGTGTGTGTGTGTGTGTGTGTGTGTGTGTGTGTGAGCGAGCTGTGGCAGCTAAAAGGCTCCCTGTACAGATTCTACAAAGAGAGTCCAGAAGTTTAATCTAACTCTATTGGATTCCTCATTTAGCAAATGAGAAACACCATGTGGCAGAGAGATGGAGAGTGGGAGTGATGGAGGGAAGGAGGGCAGCGAGAGACGCAGGGAGAGCTGTATTATAATGAAGCAATATCAGAACAACAACTTGGGGCAGAAAAGCTTCATTAAAGAAAGAGGGATGATAAAAAGAAGAACTGTTTAAGCAGGTGAGAAAATAAATAGATGAGGATATGGAAAAAAAGGCATCAGTTTTGAGTGTGTGCACGTGGACGTGGGTATAATTTAGCAGCAGGCAGGCAGTGACGCATTGCAACGTTGCAGTGCTCTCGTCAGTGCAATCATTGCTGATTGACAGTTAAGTGCTGCTGAGGTGACACAGCTGTGTGAGGGTGTGCATGCATGCGTGTGTGTGTGTGTGTGTGTGTGTGGTATTCAGAGGGAAGCAGAAAAATCCCAAATTAAATCAAGGATAGGAATGATAGAAAACAGGGCAAAGTAAAAGGATTGATGCAGCTTTAGGGCAGGAAAGAGATAGAGACGGATAAATAGAGGGCGAGAGACATAGATGGAGAGCCAGAGAGAGAGAGTGAGTGAGAGATGAAAGGCTATTCCATCCACAGATTAGAACGTAATCCCTCCTCGAATGGATTCTCTCAGATTACAGCTTGTTCTCCTATTAAATCTGCCAGTCACTTCAACCTCCCTATTGTGTCAGTGAGTCAGCCTGGTCTGTGTGTGTGTGTGTGTGTGTGTGTGTGTGTGTGTGTGTGTGTGTGTGTGTGTGTGAGATCTATCTATGACTGGAGATCTGTTCGTTTTAAGCCTTTCAGACAAATCTCTACAGAGACCTCGAGAGCAGAGGGATTGGGGAAGGGGTGAAAACACACACATCTATCTGCATGCACATACACACAAACACACACAAAAGCACACACAGGAGGAGGCTGGTGTTAGCTGACTGTGTATTAATAGAGCTGTCAGATAGGTGTCTGCAGGGTTCACAGCTAACTAACGCATATCACACTGAGAGCGCATACACAACAGAGAGGGGGGAAAAGTTTGAGAGCATGAAAGAGGGGAAATTCTGAGAGACAAAGCACAAAAAATGGAATAAGATGGAGAGGAGGGCCACAAAATGAAAGGTTAAAGAAAATGGGTAGCTTTTATGAATATTTTAAAAGATTTTTTTGGAGGGTATACAAAAGCAAATGGAGAGGAGAAGGTGATCATTTGCTGATCTCTCTGGTGAATTCTGCATGTGTGTGAGAGTGGGGTGAGTGTTTGTGCGTGTCACTGCGCTCATTAATGCTGCATGCTGACAGCTAAGTGTCATCGTCTGACTACACTTGCCTTAGAATGCCAATATAAAACCACAAGCCAAGACATGCCCCACACACACACACACACACACACACACACACACACACACACACACACACACACACACACACACACACACACACGCTTAAAGCCACACCACACAAGAGTCGAGGATCCAAGCCCCAAGGGGAGACAGACAAAGACAATGGGAAGCAGTAAGGACTGAGAAAGATGCCCGATTTTAAATATTCATCTCTTCCTTCAGCTGCCAACCCCTCTATCTATCTCTGTCATCACACCACACGAGCGATGGAAGGAGGAGATGGAGAGTCAGGAAAGAAAGAGAGGAAGAGGAAGAAACAAGAAGCATGTAGCCGTAATGGAGAGGCAGAGCAGGAGTTAAGCTCTCGGGAGTGCTCAATGATTATTTGATTAATTTTGAGTATTCTATTAGTTGCGGTTTTTTGGCTGCTTGACAAAACCCACAATGACATAATGAGGTAACATTTCATCATCACTGTGCTGGAATAAGGGCGTGTGCAATTGCTTCATGCCTGCAAACTTTTCTTGGCACGGAGAGAAAAACAGATAAAATATATTTTCCCCCATTAATTCTGAAAATCATCAACCCGTGACGGCGACACGTGACATTTACGCGCAGTTAGTAAAGAAAATATTTCAATATTGCACAAAAGTAATTAGCACAGCATGTGCTCATAAAAGAGCTTTATGGCACACACACATACTCCATGTTCTCTGTGACTCAGCAGATACCAAATGCCGCTCTTGTGTCATTTGGACTCAGGTGATGCTGTAGGAAAACGAGTCAGCGTGTCTGATGTAGCAGACAAAATGCCCAAATGAAGGGAAGCCTGTGAGTTAGTTCAGGCAGTCGACTTGTGTTTGCTGCCGCGCTCACAAGACACACTCTTCTCACTGCAATATCCTACGCAGCCTTTTCATTACAGCAGTGTTCTAACGCCGTCGGCGTTCTACTCGCTCTTTTGCTGCTCACCTGAAAGCTGTGCTGGCACCGGTGCTGCAGCAGCAGCTGTTCACATAACATCTCCCACCTCCACTCCAGCATCCACCTGTAGGCTTTAAGTTAACGTTCCGCTGACATTGGTAAGTTGTTGTTGTCGCTCCCCGCTCCCCGCCGTGCTGAGCTTTGTGTTCCCTCGTGGGGAGTGACGAGGTCAGAGCCAAGACTCAAAACATCCCCCCGACTTCATAATCCATTCCAAACTGGATTAGACAATGCCAAGCCTCAGGTTTTGTCTGGTGCAGTCCTTGTCCAGTGTATAATTTACAGGGGAAACAGAATTCTTTCAAACTGGGACTAAAATGGCATCAGAGGCTCTTCCAGCTCTTGCGTCACATTTGCCATACTGATGATGACAGATAGCTAAAGACAACTGAAACACAGCCAAGGCAATGTTCTGCATACTGGAGCAAATATTGTGTTTCTGTGGACCATCAGATTATTTTACTTTTCTCCTCAATATATACAGGCCTACAGCAGGCTGACCTTGAGGGTAGAGGTGTTGAACTGTAGGTGAGGCAGAAACAGTGAAACGGCACTGGTGGAACATCTTTTCCAGCATGTGTCCACCACTGCCAATGTGACCTAAAGCAAAGCATTTAGCTGCGCAGCCCTTAGCTCCAACTCTCTGGTAGGAGCAAAGGTCACAGCAATATTTGCCTCAGTTTAGACAGAGAGCGAGAGAGAAGGGGGCCGAGAGAAAAAACAGGGAAGATAATGTAAATGTAAATGCATTCTTTACCTGTTGACCCACGGTTCTTCTTGCCAACTGTCCATCAGCCAAAGAGAATGAAATGAGAGGAAGAGGGACAAAGGGGGAAATAGGGAGTTTGGGAGAGGGGAAAACAGGAGAGATATAATTTAGATTTCATGTGTTTCCTCGGGGTGCAGCAAAAAGACACATTTAGCAAAAACACATTAAGAGAGCAAAAGAAAATACAGGCTTTCACAAATCAGCAGCTCTAAGGCATCTCAGAGTTGAGGAGGCACGCAGGAAAAGGAGAATCGTTCCCTTAGAAGGAGGAAAAAACAAGTACAGACAGAGAAATGGATGAGAGGGAGGAAGAGACAGAGAGGAGGAGAGAATGGCATGTTATCATGGAGTCCAGAGGAAGACGAGCTGTTTGCAGCCCATCCATCAACTGCCAGCCACCAAATTTTGTCTCTCTCATTCACTCTTTTCTTCTCTCCCTCTGTCCCCCCCCCCCCCGCCGTTCTGCCTGTATTTGTCATGAGTCTGGGGGTAGCACGACTGTAGACTGTGAGAAAATGACAGCATTGACATTCTACTAGCAGAAAATCTACATTCACCATTCATCTATCAATACAATACCCCTTCATGCTCCTATTCAGCCACTCAGTCACTCGCTCAGCACTTCAATCCTGGGTGTGTGTTTGTGTGTACGTTTGTTTTCATCAGAGTGTGTGTGTGTGTGTGTGTGTGTGGTGAAAACGTGCGTCAGGACCTTAATTTAGATTCTGACGTATCACATCAGCATCAGCGCAAAGTTCATTCGGCCTATGTGGTGAACACACACACACGCACGATGCATGAGAGCAAGTGATGAAGAGCGAGGAAAAACAAAGGCTAGCAGCTATGCAGACTAAAAAAAGGTGAGAGAAAGCCTTCAGAAACAAACAGTTCAGATGTTTTCACCGTTTGTGCTGAAAATAAAGATTAATCTGCAGTGAAGGGCTCTTATTGAACCTCAGTGCTTCTGAAATGCGTTCACAGAGTCCTGGAAACCGATCAGTGCTCAAAGTTGGCACTGAATGTCAGGCCAGATTCAGTCTTTTTCACTTCATTTTTGATCATTTAAGACTTTATTGCATTCAAAGTCCTTCTGTAAGTATCATACTAACATGGTGCATGGCTGCCTGCCTGAAAACAAACAGCTGATGCACTATTGATAGAAAGTGTTGACACCTGTCAGTATACAACCTCCACCTCATGAGAGCCGGACTCGACTGGACGCGCGTGACTGCATTTGAGTGAGAGGACTGAGTGATTGTGAAAATTTGGGTGCAGTGGTGGACAAAATGCACAGATCTGCTGAGATCAGTTTTCTGTCCTCCCTCTTTCTCATTAGCAAAGAGCAGCTTCTCATTTTTAGCCCGTGTGGAAATCTGTTTCCGTTCTAATTGAGTCTACCTCCTGTGAAAATGATGTTTCCCACAGTGGCCCCCAGCCCACCGGGGTTAAGGCGTTGGTTAGGTTATGGTGAGGTGCAGCAGAGGTAACTGGGTGGGGTCAGGGTGAGCACCTCAGAAGACGAGAGGTTGGGGTTAGGGTTATGGTTTGCTTCACATTTAGTTATGGGGAAACACGTGTGGAAAAGGACACAACACCGGCACTGACCATTGCTCCTCCTGGTCGAAATGACAAACAGCAGCAGGTCAGAACAGCTGCTGCCAATTAAAGTTAATTCTGTGAGTAACTAGACGAGAGGACAAAACAAAATGCTGCTGTCTTTGGGTTTGCTGCTCTTTGTAAGCCGCTGTCTGCTTTACACATTTAGAAGGCTGCACCTGTTATGTGTCAGATACAGCTTTCATCAACATTTAGAGAAATTCAAGTATTGGACTGGACTTGGAATCGGCAGATATTCAAAATTAAAGGACTTGGATCAGGATGGGGGCCAAAAAAACTTTTAGAGAAATCTCTAATATATGCGTATTTGTACTGAGTTTGAATAAAAAACAAAAACAAGGGAGAAAGCACTAAGTGGCCTGAGTGATGCTGATGCACAGGTAGGAGTAATACTGTTCAAGACACACTGCAGCATTCAGGTACAGAAATTCAACAGCCATTATTACTGAAGCTACATGACTAAAATCAGCACATATCGACCAAACACATATATTAGGTATCTAAAAAAAAAAAAAAAGTCTCATTTTAATATTGGGATCAAAACTCAGGGATCTCATTGGTAATACTATCAAAAAAACCTGCCCGATACCTTGTAAACACACCTAAACACAGCCATTTAACTAGAACAGTCAGTGCTGTGAAGTTGCAGTATTGGGAAGTCTATTATTTTGGAGAGTCTAAAAGGGGGTCAGCACACACACACACGCACACAGAAATGCCCACCGACACACAAAAAGAAACGCGCAGGCTTTGGTCTGGGGGGCATACAACTCTGCGTGTGTATTCAAATGAAGTGTCATACTGAGTCATCCTCACTTTCAAACAGGAACAGAGAAACAATGGGGACATGAGGGAACAACAGAGAGCACGAGCTAGAGAGAGAGTGTGTGTGTGTGTGTGTGTGTGTGTGTGTGTGTGTGTGTGTGTGTGTGTGTGTGTGTGTGCTCATAACACAGCAGAGCATCTGACAGTCACAGAGCTGAATCCTCTGAACATATTTTCCAGTAACTTTCCCTTCCGTCACTGTTATCCGAACCTTTTGAAATGCCTTGTATCATTTGCTGTTAATCGATGTGTGTGCTGATGTGCATTTCACAGCAGGAATGACGAGTCTTTCCCTCCTGTTCAAATGGACGCTTAAGCTTAAAGCAGTCGAAAACACTAATAACAACTTCGACTGACCAGTATTTCTGGTGGTGCCCTTCTGCTTCTCACAGTGAAGATGACCTCTGACCTTTCGGATATAAAACGTCATCACTCCTACATTTTATCCTATTAGACATCTGTGTGAAATTCTGTCGTCATGAATTCTTGAGTTGCGGCCAAAAATGTTTCGTGTGTGGTCCGTAACCTTTGACCTCAATAAGATCCGAATCTGAAAGAAACTCTCCCTCAAGGCGTTCCTGGGATGGATAGACCTACGGACAACATCCCGGCCACAGGTGTCGAAGGCGTGGAGGCGTAAAAACGGGCCACCGCTCAGTATTTTGATTGATATTAATGTGATGTGTTTAAAATACAGTTTGAGGTGATGTGAAAATGTTAGTGTGTGCCTAAGTGTGTCTCAGCCCTGAGTATGATTTGTATTCATGAATTCACTATTGTGTATTCAGCTGCCTGAAGGACCTACAAACAAGCAGGTCACCATGTCCTCTGTGTGTGCTTGCCACAATGTGTGTGTGTGTGTGTGTGTGTGTGTGTGTGTGTGTGTGTGTTTGTGCTACTGGTTGAATCCATGAGGGATTAAGTACAGTATTTGCATGTTGTGTCCAATCCTGTGAGCTGCACCTGTCCTTTTGTGTGTGTAAAGGCAGTTTTTGCTCTTACTGTGTTACCTGCTGACCTGTGCAGGTGCTGACCCTTCAGTCCCCAGCTGTGGGTCACCTATTTGCCACAGCACTCCCAACCCCTACATGATTCACCCCTCCTCCCCGCTCTCGACGTGCAAACAGCCCCGCCGGGCTATTTTTCCTTCCCTCCATCTACATACAACCTGACACCCCTCGCCCTTGGTGACAATCTATTCTCCTGCTCAGCCTCGCTGCGTTCTCCCCATCCACCCACATCTGCATCCACTGTCACATTTCCCCGAGCCAAAGAGCACTTTTTTTAGCAACACGTTTGGGTCTTTTCTCTTTTTCTCTTTCTCGGCTAAACCCTGAGTTCAACCTCAAAACCCTTACCCATCCAATTTACCCTGTCAATCTCACTCTCCCTTCACTCTGTTCCTGTCTATAACACACACGCACACACACACACACCTATTTGAAATTCATATCAATAGCTATAGAAACGTAACACTCCAATTTCCAATCCTGACACATTCACAGAGAGAAACACAGGGACCCATAGACCCTTATCTACATACACACACACACACACACACACACACACACACACACACACACACAGAGTTGCGTCCAGTAAAATAATAAGCTGGCTGGAGTGTTGACCTTAGACCTTGGGGCAATTCCTGACGGGCCCAGGTGGTAAAATTTTGCAGTCCATAAGCTTCCTCTCCTTATACCCAGTAGTCTGTCTCTTTTTGTAAATCTGACCAGAGTTGAGGGGCGCTATCATTTATACACAGCATATAAAGAGCCGTATACATATTAAATCTTGGTTTTCACAAAACCCGACACTTTCCTTCCCTTTATCTGAGCCCAGTCCCGTCCTTTGCTCAGATTCTCCTTCCCTGCAGAAATGTGGACTCTGGGAAGGTTACATCTTCCTGCTGTCTGTCTGTCTGTCTGTACCAAACACTAGCACCAGTTGACCTTTCCAATTTACCATGTCAATCATGCTCACACTTACACACACACACACACACACACACACACACACACACACACACACATACAGACAGCCAGTATGCACAGCCCAGTCTCCCATATACACACAGGTAGAAGTTGGTGTCAATCATCCTCGTATGGAATCCCAAATGTCACCTGGCTTAGACATTCTCTTTGCTTACCGTCTGAGACGCAAAAAGCTAGCATGTCTCTGCCTTTCTCCCTCCTCTTCCTTTTTCTTCAGCACTTACAGAACATCCCATCTCTTCAGACTTTAATATTTCATTTGTGCTCAAACAGATACCTACACACTTGAGACAAAAACCCACAAATCTGTTGTTAAACACTTTCTCTTATCACCTCAAGAGTCAGGAGATGACAAATACAAATGTGGCATTGAAATTGATAAACATTCAGGCTTAAAGGGAAACAACAGAAGCACAAAGGAAATGCAAAAGAATAAAATAAATAACATGAGAGTGCCATGTAATGAAAATGAGAAATAGATGTAGATGTTCAGTTCATACTGTGAGCCTAATGACGGCGTGAAAAAAGTGAAGTCATTTCCAATTCAAAAGAGGAGTGCTGCTTCCGCAAGTTTGCGCTTCTCACAAGACACAGAGGGAAAAAAATAAGAAGCCTCTGATCTTGCGGGAGGAATATTACAAGGCAAGAGCGGAGAAGTGAGGGATGAAAGACTTGAGGAAGACAGGGGGAAGGAAGCCAAAAGGTGGGGCTTTAAAAGGCACTGATGTGGTGGAGCTGTGTGCTCGCCACCACAGGGTGAAGCACCAGATGGAGAACAGACCATGAGAGACAAGGAAGAGGAACTGCATCATTACTAAATCAGGTTGTCTGCCCCTTTTTTTTGTCTTCTTTACCCAGAATGCTGCAGGGTAATCCCTTATCTCACAGTCCTAAACTGCCACCCCTCCTTTATTTCTCTAGACCTCGACTATCACTTCTCTCTGTCCCACAAACTCAGGGTCTCAGAGACCCTCAGCATGAGTAAATGAAGCTCATTTATAAGAGGACACTGAGTTTTAAGTGTCTCCTTTAGAAACAAGTGGTTATCCAGATAAGCGCTCGCTGCGCCCTGTGCAGCTGTAGTCACAGTTCATTCATTTACCACACACCAGCGAGTGAAGGGACGAGGCCTGAAGGAATGTGACAGATCAGTGGAGGGCAACATGTCCTGGCATTTCCTTGGGCACTTCCTTGAAGGCTAAGACACTCGCACACAAACTCACAGTCTTTGGAGCAGAATGAAAATGTGAATACTGTACTCAGAATGTATTGATCCCCTCTGGGAAACTGTCACAGTGTACACTACAGTCTCCAGGGCTGTAAGTTATCATCAATTCAGTTATCTGCTTTTTTTCAGTTAAGGCCCCTTTATACTGTAATTTAGAGTTGTCCCAGACCAAAAAGGGCATCAGTCAAATACATGCTCTGGTGGCCAAAAATGTCAGAAATTCAAGCCAGAGCTCCTACAAAAAGAACCAGCTAATCAGAAAAGCATCCTGAAATGATGCAGAATACTCTGGGGAGCTAGCAGAATGCGACGTGGAAATATATTTACCTCACAAAATTCACATTTCATGTTGGCCACGATCTGATTCACATTCGCCAAGGCCAAAGCAACATTTTCAAAACATGAGAGCGGCTTTCTCTGCGATCAACCAGCCATTCACTGCACCATCTGGCATGCCTAAAATTGATATACTAACTGTGACCAAGACTTCATTAGAACCATCTTGCACATTGTGGCACAAAATGAACCTGTAAGATTGTTGTTATCACACTGTCTTTAGGTGCAGGTAGTCTACAGAAACACTGAAACTGGGAGCAGACGTTCAGATTATTTAAACCTTTAAAGAGTAGATACTTCACACGAGTGATGTCACTGGTTGACCGTTAATCAGTTAACCGCTGAGAATAGTTATGACCAGATTCCTGTTTGTCGATTGCACTGCACTGCAGTCGTCGGCCATCACCCATATGATTAGCAACTCAAGCTCACGTATGTTATGCCACTGAGAGCAACTGTGATTAAACACACTGGAAAATACTTTGAGAAGGATTAGCTAAAAGTCAAGCTAGCCAGGGCAAACAAGCTAGCTCTGCCCACTGACTGCTCTCACAAACTAAAGCTCACTGTCACTCCATCAATGCTGACAGGGAGCAGGGTTTCCGTTTTCTCTGGTAATTACTGTTTTCTACCAGGAAAATGTGCCAAATTCTGACATTTTTAAGTCTCTACAGTCATAATGTCCGGTGAGAACAATCATGTGAAAATATGCCGGCTCTACACGCCGTTTTCCCCCGCTGCCTCTGGGATGTCCTCCCTCACTCCCTCTGCTCTCACGGTTTGGCAAATTAAAGGTTTATTTCGACCAAACCGGGGTTGGTGGTGATTGGTGGAAAGGTGGAAGATGAAGCACGGTTTTGGTGAGTCTTATTTTGCGTGTTTTATGATGATAAAATTGTTGTTTTTGCTTCTGACTCTCAGAGGAAAAAAGGCCCTTTCAGTGGACATACTTTGACTGCACAAACCCCCTGAGGGTTTACACTGCAGCCTGCTTTATGGTTGCCGGCTGCAGCTCTCTCACCCAGTATTGGACCAGTTTAAAAACTGTTGTCCCCATTAGTCACTTAGATACGAAAACATAGGGTCCATAAACACAGATTTGTCTGAGACATTGAAATCTTCCAGGACATTACGGACTGCGAGATGCAGTCCCGTCTGCAGTTAATGGCTGTCAGGCTTTTAAAAGCAAAATGATCTGAAACTTGATTCACACATCACAACTGTTTCCACTGAAATAAAACATTTTTTAGCCTCTGCAGCCAGAAATGAACACATGAGCACGGAGGCCAACACGGCGGACTGTGATTTCAGTCCCATCATTGGGCCACCGACTAACATGAACATGACTTCTTGAGTTTGGGGAAAGAAATTCAAAGTCAAACTGAGATGAGATGACACTGAAACAGCTTCATCAGCCTGGTTCGTACAGTCATCATGGCGAAATCATTTTTAGAATCAGACCAACAGCGGCCAAGCCATTAGCCTACAAAATGTCAGAAAATGAAATGTCAGAACATTTCCCAGATCTCAAGGTGACCCCTTCAAAGTGCTTTTTTTTGTCAGAGCAAGAGTCCAAAAACCCCAAAGCACTCAATTTACAAGGTCATTAACCACAAAAAACAGCAAATCCTCACATCTGACAAGCTAATATTCTCATATGATTTAAATGGTCAAAAACAAAAAATAGAGTAGAGCAAATCATTTGGTGTTCATCACTCAAAGGCTCCTGCAGGACCTCACCTGCAAAGGTTTTCTGTTCACCTGAATCCCAGGTTCATCTCACTCAGCTCTATTTATTGTGAAAGTACACAAACTGCCTGAGCCATATTTAATTAGATAGTTGTTGCTCGTTTGCAACACAGACGCATGTCTCGCTCTTACAGTCACATCCACACTAACTGACGATACGAATAAGCGCATATGTGTTTGTGCCAGTGTCTTCACGTCTGTGCATATATGTAAAATGATCACTCATGTGGGCAAGAACAGTTAGGGTCTGGGTCTGATTAATGGCTTAATTGATTAAGTGGTTCAGAGATTGATCGGTGGAGCCCGGCTATAACAGATTCATTAGAACAGTGATAGATCAGTGAGAACCCGCCGCAGCTGTTCCGCCTGGCTCTGGACAGCATGGCCTGGTAATGGACATCATCTGTCTGTCTGTGGATCACAATATGTCCACATGCGCACACACCGCTGTGTATGAGTGTGCGCGTGTTTGTGCGTGCGCAATATAGACTACACGCATCTCTTTTCTTCAATCACTCCAAACAACCCGACAGGGGAGGAGGGAGTGGCAGGGAGGTAAGTAGGGACGAGGAGGAAGGAGGAGAAGGGCGGAAACTATTTTTGGATTAAAGGCCCTGTTGATCTATTCCTGTTTTCAGCATCCCCTCTCAATCTTCAACTTTTACACTCTGCCTCTCTTTCTTCCTTCCGATCCATCTCTATCGTCCTCAAAGCTTTCCCAATTCCGCACTTGCTCGCTGCTCGGCTCTTTTTTCTTTGACTTTCTCTGGTACCCGATCCTTCTCTGTCCTCATCTCTTCTCCGCTCGGCCTCATCCCCCTTCTCATTTTTTATCTCCTCTCCCCTCAGTAATTCTTTGTGAGTACTTTGCCCTGAAACCCTGGTAAAAACTTTGGCTATTGTACACACTGATAGCAAAGGGGACAAGAGGACAAGCACACGCTTATGTACGGCTGTGCGGGAGGATTTGTAAACGGGTGTGAAAAGCGGTTGAATTTTAGCAAGGCTTTAACAAATGAAGACAGAGAAGGAGAAAGCACCGCCCATGCAGTATTTCAGACCATGGTGTCAATTCAGCAGCTAATGAACAAATGGGATGTATGTGTGCTTGCACATAACTGTTAATTCAAGTGTTTGTATATGAATGTGTGTGTTTATTGGTGTGACAATGTGGAGCTTTCCTGGCTCTATAAAGCTCAATATATGGACTTGACTTGAAATAACAGTTGACAAAATATCTCCAAGTCCATGACAACTGAGCAAACTCTGCTGATGAAGACCATGAGACAAAAGCAAGTGAGGGAGGACTCATACTGACAATATACTGTACATTTTCACTTGTAAAGTGTGTATTTTGCATCTCCCCTTGTATTGATTTTGTGGTGATAACGATGATGTATGATGTCTCCTCATAGCGCTCTGATGTCTTAGAGTTTCCTGCTGGATAAAAGTACATCAGTATTGGAGAGAAGGACTGTCTTTATTTAGCTTTGCTGCATCCACACACGCTGTAGAGCTGGACAATACAGCAATATAATGTCAATGTTGTGCTTATAAGTTTCAATATCCTCTCAAATCTGGTTAATATAAGATTAAAACACAGCTTAAAAATGATTTTTTTCCAGCTCTTCAAGAATGCTTTACAGCCAATTTCATGAGCTTATTTGTTTGAAGTTTGAACAAACGAGAACTAACAAGTGATTCCTTCGAATGAATTTGAGCTCATCACATGTAGCCTGAACGTATTCATGTTGTACATTTTTCCCTTCATTGGTGGTGCCTCCGCCACAATAGTTTCCAAAGTGCTTCCACACATTATTTCTCATGGGTTCACTATGACTAGCCAGTGTCCTCCTGCATTAACAAAGAGGTAATGACTGGTTTATTTGCTGCGGGCCAGAGGGCACGAGTACCAACAGCAACAGATCAGAGTGCAATTTCTGAATGCTGGACAAGAAGGCACACTCAACCCACGTTTACAGTCTTTGGAATAAAAAGTGACAGTCCTGTGAGGAATTTGTTTTGATTTGAGTTTATCAAATGTTTGAGTTTGGTTATTAAAGCTAAATTGACTGTATAACATGTTTTCTATTCAAAGCGCTTTACAATTTGATTCTCAATCTTACACACTGACACAACAACTGCCTCACAATCAGGGTTGAGGTTCTTGCTCATGGACACCTGGTCATGTGGACGGGAGGAGCCAACCCTGTGATTAGTGGACAAACTGTTCCGCCTCACAGTCCATAAAACGGAAAAATGAAACCATGACAGAAAACTGTATCCACATTGCTCACCCCTACACACATTAACACAACATATGCTAAATAAAGCAATCTCCCATCTCTCTTTGCCCCCTTCCCTCTGTCATTGAACATATTTCCCCTTCCTCAGCACTTCATCATCTCTCCCGGGTTTATCCATCCTTTATCTTTCCTCTCTTCCTTGAACCCAATCTTTCCTTTGCGCCCTGACCCATCATTCACCAGCTCTGTCTTCCCCATACTCTCTTTTTCCCTTCCACTTCTACTACTTCAAATTAACATCTGCTGACTGGCCTGCTGCTCCAATAACCTGTTACATCCAAAAGAAAGCACTGACACACAGGGACAATCCATGTGTTAGCATGCACAATAATATTTCATTTATATTCGGGATACTTATGAAAACTGTTTATGAAAAGCCTGAATATAGCCAGTATGTGCTGATACAAGCTGGCATATGAACAGCGTCTCCCATTGGGTTGCTCAGTTTGGAGTCGTGGAGCCTTGCGCAGTTTCACACAGTGATGAGTAACAAAATAAAGCACCACTACTGAACACAGTGGGAAAACTGCAAAACGTCTCCATGTACGCTGCATCCAACATGAGGCCTCAGCTGGAAAGAGGCTCCAATTCAGAATATTAATCTTCATGCGCACTCACTGACTGACACACTCACAGTCTTTGCTTGTAGGGTGTGCAGAGAAGTGGCGACAAGGGATAGCCGTGTGACTGACAGGATCATTAAAACCACGAGCACCATGCCACTTATCTGCGCACTTGACACCTCATTCAGCATCCGCTCTTTGTGTTTTGTGTGTGCTCGTGCATTTCATCTCCTCAAGGCAGCTGAGATGGTATCCTACCAAAGTATTTGGGATACAGTCATGTTTCCACCTACATCCTCCACAATAACAATGCACTCCTGCATCCAAATCCCCCCTCTGCTTGTTCAACTAGATGTTGCTCCAGTTCTCGACTGAACAAACGCACCAACAAAGGAAATTGTTCCATCTGCAACATTCCCTTATTGCTGCAAGCCACACTTGAAGCACACACGAACACACACCCAAACACAATTTGAACCAGAGCACACGATTTCAACAATGAACTGATGTTTGTCAGTACAGCCTCCTTGAGCCCAGCTGTCCACAATATAATCAAGGGCTGAGTCAGCGCTGTTGGCAGGCATCTCATTTTTAGATTTTAGAAGCAGTATCAACCTTTATTTGTCAGTAAGCCAAACCACCAATTGAACTGTTACCTAGTGAACCAGTGTCTTAAAAACGTTTGTGTCCTTTTGGTGTTCAAGAACAGAACGATGGTCTGTTAGTTGACAATTGGGATGCACCGATTCACTCTTTCCAGACCCGACTCTAATACCTTAATCTGGACATCTGCCAAGACAGAGTACTGGTCTGATACCAGTTTTTAATTAATAAACTGCGTGCTTCACTGCGTGGAGGAGACTGGGATCATTCTTTTATGTCTAAGGCAACATTCGGCTGGGCGTAAACTTTGCTATCCTAACATTGTAAAACAAAATGTAACAGATAAAGATCAGAAGATAGAAATTTACTGAATCACAATTAAGTCACAAACTGGTGCAAACAAACGATATCTGATCCAGCTATTTGCTGTGACATCCCATGTCAGTATTGGACATGCTCAGCAATCCTGCATGAGCTGATAACACATCATAATCCAGCCCGGTACGTTGGAGTGGCTCTGTAGCAGTCGAGTAACCAGCAAACGCTTGGAATCCCTCACTTTTTTAAGCAAGAACACATCAATATTCAACGTCGGCTCATCAGCAACAGCGTAGACTTCGAGCTGTCATGACATGTGATATCTTCAGCTTTAATTGTCAGACATGACGCACCAGATTATTATAAGTGAACAACTATATAGCATTCACCTCTAAACATGAAGCCACTTTGGAATGTAATGATGAGTATGAGCATCACATGAATGCTGCTATTATCACAAAATGTAAAATATAAATTGGTCAGATATGATGAATGATGTCGCTTTAATGTGACACTCATTGACTGTACAGTTTTCACAGCAGTGTTTTGATGGAGCAGTCACGCCTAGAAAAGTCCTACTGGGCCCATTTCATCCCCTTCGATACAATCCTGGCTCATACAGGTGAAGATGCGGACCTCACACTGGTCTGAATACAACTGGTGCCTCGCAGTAAACAATGCTGGCAGAAACCTGTGCAACAGAAAAACCTTCAGAGCTCCGTTCTGCTGCTGTCCTCTGTGCTCTTCACCTCCACAAGCTTGAGCTTGTTCATTGATTCTTTGAAACTTGTTACAACCAGCGTCTGTGACTTTTTGTCCATTTCCTCTCCCACTGGACACCTCTGCCTGGCTTTTTGTTTCCTTCTTTTTATCCACAGACTATCCTATTTGTGAATGGAAGAGGATTTGAGGACAGTTTGAGTGGGCGTACGTCTGCAAGACCCTTGATCAAAGCCGTGTACATGGCCATCCGTCTTAATCTATTTCATCCTGCTGTACAACACGCTTGCAATTACAGCTGCAACTAGGTGGGACAAGTAGAGCATACACACATAGGCGCACACAGTTCGCTTGTCATACTGACACAGTCCATGAGTCAGTTTCCTGTCTGTCCTTCCATCACTCCTGTCTGTACACAGGGGTTTTCATTATAGAACCACAGAGGAGCCTCATTACATTGAGAGAGGAAGAGAGACGGGACTGAGAGAGAGACAGAAATGGAAGAGACAGAGGAAACAGACAGAGAGGGGAGACGGGGATCAACAGAGACAAGTCTGATCCCTTTGCAGCTGAAATATTGAATATAATAATTCCAGACACAACCAGTTGTAGCAGGAATTAATCAAAGCAGCGATTCATTAGCCAAGCCGCTTTATCAAAACCACTGAGTATTAGTGCCTATTTGTATGATCGGCTGTGTGTGTGTGTGTGTGTGTGTGTGTGTGTGTGTGTTCCACATCTGTAGACTTCAAATAACCAGACTCTCAGTACAAAAGAGATCATTGTAGTCCTAATGTTTCCTCGCACAAGGTTAGATCTGTCAAATTAACCTTGCAGGCACAAGGTAATAGATATAAGCATGTCAGAAAAATAGTGCCAAGCTGACAAAACACTGATACTCATTCTTCAAGGTTTACATGTAATTAAATGGATCAGTGATTTTGTTACGTGACCTTCAGAATGGTTATCTGCATAACTAGCCGTTGGACAGCCTGAATACCGGCTTCCTACGCAATCTCTACTTCAAAAGGATTGGCGTGGGCTGGATCATAGTTTCTTCACAGCATATAAATAATTATGTAACTATTTAAGACACTAACTAATTCAGAATTTCTTGGCATGTGGATCCTTTAGCCCACTTAACTATACACCAGGGGTTTTCAAATTCATTGCTCAAAGGTCTGCATCTGATTTCTATTCAAGGTCAGAGGTCCCGATCGATTTGTGATGACAAAATAATATTTAATCTCTGAATTAACATCACGTCTCTTGTGATCGGGCCGGCATCAGACCGAGGCAGACAAGGCTTAGACAAGTAGTCCATATTTATTTCTGTCTCAGAAATATTCTTACAACTGCGCTGACATTGCGTACCAGAGAAAAGGAGACACGTTCAAATGGCAAATTCTCCAGAGTTATGTTTATGTGTGATCTCTGCAGCAACATGCGGCAGCAATGACAACAATGTCAACAATAAGGAAATCAGCCACATTAAAACCACCTTTATCTGGGGACAGGGTCGCTGTGATAGACCTCCAGCTACACTGTATATTCAGTGTCACTAACAATTTATTGATCAACAGGAAATTTATTTTACAACAGAAATTACACTTCATAACATGCCTGTTCATAACATGAGGTGGCAGGGGTCGGCCGCTGCGTTGTCCAAGGGCCAGAATTTTTCTAAGCAGACACTGTGATTGTTTAATATTTCCACTTTATTCCAAAAATGTATTATTATTTTTATGAGTGCAGTCAGTTTGAACAGACTCCTAAAAAACATGGAAAATCCATAATGATAAGTAGATACTTAAGTAGAAAATGCTCTCAGATCACTGTCGAGGAGGCAGCCGTGCTGAATACAAAACCCACAGTTCAACTACAAACTAATGAGTCCTTATCTCAACAGAAACTCCTCTTCTGGATCGCAGGAAGCAAACAAAAACACTCAGTTTGGTGCTAAGTACAACCGTCCGCCAATGAAAATAAGCCTTGTGTCACATAAGCAAGCTGAGTGACTCTGGAGTTACCTCTTGTTTCCGGCCAGTGGCTGCTTTCAGCTAAAGGGAGCGGCCGGCCCGGGAGCCGAGCGCTCTGATGGTGGGTTCACAAGTCGAGAGGATTGAGTCGGACAATAATCCGATTCTGTAGAGCGGGTGAACTATGAATTGCAGGCTTTTTGGCTCCTTGCCAGGGGCTGGCAAGTTAATCAACAGTCACTCTCAGGACCAACTGGGTCTCTCCCACTGATGAGTCACGTCAGATGAGCCCATTTTCTGAATTCATTAATATATGCAGGAGGGATGTGGGCCGCGAGCCACCAGTTAGCGCTGGCTGAGTCGAGGGCTGGGTCTGGGGATCTGGACTTTGAGAAGCCCTATAACATCCTAAATTCTGCAGTCTCACTCTCCATGTGTCATCACCAGTATTTGACAAAACAAGACAATAGCTGTGATACAGCCTTGGTAACACATGCAAGGAGAATGCTCTACGAGGTTATATGAAGCACCACATGGTCACATGAACGCATCGCACATTGAGGACAAATAACCCATTTCACTCCAGCCACGGCTAACAAAAAGGTTAATTTCTTTATGGGAAGTGAATCTTGTTTTGCGCATCTAACCATGTGATATCTGAGAGCAATCACAGATGGTCACAAAATGAAATCTGGTGTGCAAAAATGTGGAGTTATTATAAGTAAGCTTGAACACACTGCAGCACATCTGAGGCCCATGTGGTGTTTTCCTTTGTCTCCAAACTCTTTTCAAAAGAACCTGTTCAAATTGGTTTCTGCAGTTTGATTGTGTCTGTTGTGTTGTGTCTGGCCACCATAAGCGAAAGGCATGCACAAATAACAGGATCAAAGCAAGTTTCAGTGTTTCATTGCTCAGTGCTTCCACTGAAAGTCTTCCTCACAGTCAGAGTGTAGACATGACACCCGGAGTAATGATCAGAGAGAGTAATGTCTATCAGCTAAAAACACAGAATGGCGAAGAATCCATCTCACAATTGTTTTTAATCTTAGCTTTATACAAAAAAAAGGAAAAAATGTGAATCGCAGTTGCTGAATATTCTGATGTTCTATTCTGTTCGACGAAAAGCAGCAAATCCTCCACATTTGCCAAACTATTACCAGTGAATCTTTGTTTTCAGATAGTCATAATTATCAAAATACTTCCAGATTATGTTTCTGCTGATCAACTCATCAATTCACTGACAAATAAACTAACAAACTTAATGCAGTTCTCAGTTTTTCACCTTCGCTCTGGGGAATAAAATGCACACATGCTCTCTTCAGTGTGCAACAGTCACCTTCAAGGTTGCATCTCTCACCAACGAGTGCCGATGATTTCATCACCAACAGGTGCACAAAGTGGCTTTATTGTACTTTTAGGAGCACAGCTCCTTTTTGTGTTGAGTGCAGTGCTTTTTGCTTTTTTAGTACTAAACATGGGAAAATAGTTGAAAATGCCATTGCTATAAATAATATTAACTTTTAACACCATCTTTCACAAAATCAATTTAACATGTGCTACTCTGATCTGAGAGCAGCAGCTGCTGCTCCTGCTGCCAATTATGGTTTAGCACCAACCATAGAAAAAGAAATTCTATGCAGGATGGCCCTTGTTAGCTAATAGGAGAAAAGTCTAACATCTGACCGTAGCTGTGAAATCTTTGAGCCATTTTTATCTAGCTGAATATTGGCAGCTGCTTCTGAACATGGCCGTAGATTCTGCTGGTAATTAATTAAGAGCAGCCATTTGAGAGGGAGAAAAAAGATTTAGTGTCACTGTTCAGTGCATACACCTGTGCTGGTATCAGGGGGTAGTGAGTTGCTACACAGCATCCAATTTGGCATTCGTTTTGTTTTTAGGGGTCACTGGCCAGAAAACTCCAAGAGAGAGTCACTACTGCACATGCCTGTCGGTATTCTTCTCTCACTGCTTTGACTACAATCTACTGAGACATATTCCCTAACCAACACAAGGAGCTGCAGACTGTCTATCCACAAAGAGCAGAGGCAGACTGTGGCACACATCATTACGCTGCCATGTTGGTTCGGAAGGTTTCTATGGTGTTCCTTGAAGCCTATCAAGGCATGATGCAGCAAAATCAAAAACACCTTGAGCACACGATGAGAGCTGCGGCACTGGAAACAACTCGACTGCACACAGGAATAGAGGGGATTCTTTTATCCCACGTTTAAGCCTCTAAATGAGGGCTGGCAGGTGTTGGGGTCTGCAACATTGCAACGCACTGACACGCACATGCCAACATGTGAACACACACAAACCGCATTGATTCCACCCCACAAAAACACACTGCAACTCTCCAGGGACACTAAAATACCTCCAATTAGATGCGCCACAGAACAACTGGGATGGGACCTGGAGCAAAAAAAGCACACTCACACGCAGACACACACGGATGTTTAGAAACGCACACCGAGCCACACACGTGCACAGAAGGATCCACGGCAGGCTCTCATTTAAGAGTCAGTGATGTGGAGAGGAAACATCTGGAAGGGAGGGAAGACGATTAGAAAAAGAAACAAATGACACAGAGACGCACGGGCTCGCATCAAAACAACAACGCAAACGTCAGCGCCGTGCACGCACACACACTCATGCAGGCAGGTTTCAGTGTTCATCACAACATCCAAACCATGTATTCATAAAAGCTTTTCAAAGAAACAGAAACTTGTGTGTCACGTCCCATATGCTGTTCAAACACTCCAAGCAAACTCATCTTTCAGAGCTACTTTTCCTAACCAATACTGTGTGTGTACATGTGCCGCTGTGTGTGTGTGTGTGTGTGTGTGTGTGTGTGTGTGTGTGTGTGTGTGTGCGCCTGGGTTATCCGGAGGTCAGCTGAGTCAGATGCTACACGAGTCTATTCTTCAGCTGCTGACAAAGGCCACTCTGTCACTTCTCATGGCCGCGGGGCGACAAGCCCTGCTTGACGAAGGCGGGGGGAAAGAGGATAAACCGGACAAATAGAGTGACGTTAAATGGCAGACACCAGGGGAGTCTCCTTCAGGAGGCGTAATCAAACTCAGACAGACTCTCCCCCAATCACCAAGGCAAGGTAATCAAACCCAGACTCCCACAACCTCCCCGACACACACGTACGGTGATTAAGGTTATGAAAGGATATAAGGTTATTTTACAATGCATTTATGCACTTGGAGCCAATCCATCCCTTAGTTCCCTTTTCAGTGCTCTTCTGTGTTGCTCTTGCGTCACTGCCTTTTCTCATTGTGTCTGCCTTGTGATTGCTCTTATCTATATTTGTGCTCTATTCAGCTACCTCACCGTATATAGTACTTGTAAAACCACCACTGATTGCCTCTGCTCTTCATTCAGCAGAATCAAATTTATAACTCAATTCATTACTGTGCAGACTATGAAGCTTCAGAGACGAGCTGGAAATTTTCAAACAACTTCTTCCAACTTTGCGTTCAGGAGAACTTATTTCAAGGAACTTTGTTGCTAGGAGTTTGCATTGGCTTCTGCCAAACTGTAATTATGGAGGTACAATATGTGGAGCATTTTAAAGGGGAACTCCATTTATTCATCAAGATCAGTTCACCAAGTCTGATTCTAACCTAGAGGGAGCTTTGTTAAGTCTGATATATAACCTGCGTGCTGTCATCAAGGTCAGCTTGAGTGTATGGAGACGACACATTCATAAGAGAAAGTCTGCGTTACAAGCTGGCACTGTGGAATTTGAGAGATGCGAGCATTTACGAGTCAGCGAGGGTCCAACCAAATGATGCTATCAATTGCATTTAGGGACTAAATCTCAGGGCATCTCCTCCACCGTATCACTCTTTTCATTTTAAGTCCACCATCTCTAAGTGAAATGCTGAACAGCTGGAGTGCTCTTTTCAAAAGGAAGCACTTGGGAAGCAGCGCTTCTATGTGTGCACACAATATTCCAGTTCAGCAATCATTAACGAGCGTGACATTACTGTCTTCTCTACAGAGGAGATAAAGGCAGCTGATCAACTATTGAGCCCAAAGCTGAGATAGCATTTAAAGCGCTACAGTAATTATATCAGCACGTATGCGTCTGCCACAGTGTTCCTACCCTCTCTTTCTTATTCCGCCTTCTGTTCTTTGCTCTTGTCTACCCTGCACACCCTCTCCTCTCCTGTTGAGATATATATATATATATATATATATATACACACACACACATATATATATATATATGATCTGTGCATATAGGATCACAACTTCTTTATCTGTGGATGTGGAGATCTCACACCGTTTTGTCTTGTTTCTTTACTCTGCAAAGTGCCGCTCTTTGATGATGTCCACATACGCTGAGCGTTTCTGGGCGTGGATCTTTTGCATGTGTGTGTTTGCATGTCGCTGTGCTTTCATGTGTGTGTGTGTGTGTGTGTGTGTGTGTGTGTGTGTGTGTGTGTGTGTGAATCTCCCTCCAGTGAGTACTCTCTTTGGGGATATTTTGCTGCTCTAATGGTCTGATGTACAAATCTACAAAGACCTCCACTGCTGTGAACTGAAGAGAAGCACACAGACATGCACACAGTCTTCTGGGCAATGGGGAGACTGACTGCTGTTTTGATTGACAGGCGGAGGTGTGTGTGTGTATTAAAGAGAAACAGGGAAAAGAGATGATAGTAGGTATGCATGGAGCTTAATTAGATGGAGTAGAAATCCTCATCTAATGTCATTAACAGAATTACTCTGAGGCCATTAGAACTCGCTAATGCAGACACACACACATACACACTCACACTAAATCAAACACATGTATACTGTAACTAATTGACCCGACTTGCACCTTGAATGTGACCCTTCCTCCCTGGAGTGGCTGTGTTTCTGTGATTTGCTTTGCTGGCTTGGTATTTAGGTACTTTGAACAGCACATGTTCTCCTTTGAATATTTAAAATTCTGTCAATCTGTCATGTTCAGTCTGCGGTGATAGCTGCCTCAAAATGTCTTCTTTGACACCATATGTTGTCGGCTGTGATAAAAAAAATCTGCTTATTTTAGGGGCCGGCTATACTTCCTGTGATTGCAGTGGGTGACCTCTCACCAAGCTGCTGTGCTGCTATCAATTGTGGTTGTTGCAGCACAACCTCGGATGACAGTTAGTGCTTTTTATTTTCAGGAGTCTAGGCCACACTTACAGAACAGTGGTCAGGGACATGCAGATAATGGATCTGTCAGGCAGGCAGGTCATACAGCTGGTTGTGTAGCACTTTTCTTACAGGTTTCATTGCTTAGCTAAAAGTATTTGGCTGTCAATCCTGACACAGCCTGAATGTGACTATAACTGTTATTCCTGTATTTGTGTGTGTGCCTGCAGTTGTGTGCAAGAGACACATAAGAGCTGTCTCCACCAGCCATCCTGACATTAACAGGTTGTTGGTCATATCCTCAGTCTTCACCCGTGACTCACTTCATTAGTGAGTCTCTTTCTCTGCAAATCCTCTCTCTCTTCTTGTCGGTTGAGCGTAACGCTCGATCAAAGTAAGAAAGGGGAGAATAGAAAATAGGTATCTCATTTATTCTGGTGAATTTCTGAAAAGAAAGACAACATTTTTAGAAATAAAAAATTTGACTGACAGCTATGAACTTCAGTCTTCAGATCCTGTACAGGCACCTTAATGGAATGTAAAAGTGTGTGTGTGTGTGTGTGTGTGTGTGTGTGTGTGTGTGTGTGTGTGTGTGTGTGTGTGTGTGAGAGAGAGAGAGAGAGAGAGAGAGAGAGGGGACAGGAAATGTTAAAAAAAAAAAAAAAAGGAGGTACGGATGAACACAAAAGGCAATTTGCATCAGTTCATTCACATATATCCTATCAGTTAATCTTCTGAACTGCCCATCACTTCAACACACATATTTGATCTCATTTGCACAAAATTGATTCTTTTTTTCCTCAAATTTCCTGCTAGCACACCTGGCTGATCTCTATAATAAATAGGCCCAGTCTGTGTGCACACAGTATTATGTATGCTGTGTAACTGTTAGCATAACAGAGACTGCTCTGATTCATAAAACCAATTTTCGATCCAATTTCATGATCTACACATGTAATATGATCCAAACGCATTCACGTCTGCAACAGCTTTTCCATTTCCCAAATCTACCAACCCACCAGAGGGCTGTTAAAGGTTTGACATACAGGAAGAGAGCAGGAGGAAACACCTGATGTTTCCATGTATCATGGATTGTTTGCTTTTGCCATTCTGATTCTTTCATTTGTCCTTCAGTTTTTATTGAAATCCTCTTTCCTCTGCAATCTCAATAACAAATAACTGAATCAAACATGCTGCTTTATAGGAAAAGATATTTACCCAAGACATGTTTATTGTAGAGAATACACACTGATAAACAGAGACAAACACATGTGCATGCAGACGTTTATGGCTGAAGACTGATCAGTGAAGCCTAACTATACCCTTATGATTCCTAAAAAACGCCCATGGGAGCACTCCGCTCTGACAGCTGTAACAAGGTACTGTGCGTATATTTATGTGATTGCGTGTGTGTCAGTGTGTGTGCACTTGTGACAAAGGATGCCAAAGGATACAACCCTGTAAAGAGAATCTAATTAAAACTCTATACAGCCACAAGGGACAGAGCGGTCGCTCCCTCCCTCCCTCCCTCCTCATTTAACCATATGAACACTTCAGCTGAAGGACTGTTAAGACAGTCCTCTGGCCTCCGAGGAGAAGCTATAGAGGGAGGGAGACAGCGATGAAGTGATTCAGCTGTAAAGACCGTGACAGAGGCGGGAAGACAGAGAGAGAGGCGTAAATTCTCCAAACTTTGCAGCTCCTGTGAGCGTAGCCTGCTTCTTCATTCCATCACGAACACTCACTAAACAAAAACAATGAATACTTGCTGCACAATGGCCATGCATAGGTAATCCAATGCAAACTGAGTCTGAACATTCAGCTTTCTAATTAAAACGGAACTTGCATGAATTGACTCTTTCATTTAATGGATGTATATCAATGAAAAACCAGCATTTTAACATCTTTAAAATACCAAGAGTCCGTAAACACCAATAAATAGACTTAGAATCATAATCGAGCACAGAAAACTAAGGTTTCGCTCTGGATCAGGTTCGGGATCAAAGACTTAACAGTAACGACTCTTTTATTGAATGTTTTGTCTCTTCTCGCCCTTTATTAACCATTGTGAGCAAAACATTCACGTAAGAAGGTCTCTCACTTTTACACGGAGGATCTGCAGGTTTATGTAACAAATGTCAAGCAACAGAGGTCAGTAACTCATATTTTTGCTGTAAATTACTTTCCAAAAGGCCAAAACCAAACTTGGCTCTCTGGCCTGGTGTCTGATCTCAGCCAAAGTTCATTGTGGAGTGAAAAAAAAACAGGATTCAGACTCATGACACCACTTCCCATCGTGAGTCCTCTCCGCTGAAGCCATCTCCCTGTGCTGCGTCAATTCAGTGGCTGGAATCTCACAGTTAGACTTTGTTATCAATACCTTCAGCTTCTCAGCATGGTAGTTGTGAGTCAGAACCTCCAGTATTTGGATTAAGTAGCTTACCAAAAAATAATGAGTGCAAAATTAAGTTGGCTACATCTGTTTTTCTAATGCGTCAGATACGTATTTAATCAACGTTTCATATCCTCTGCTGCTCAGCTCATTTTCAGGTTTTATCTACGGTTTGTCAACAGTAATTAGGCTGCCACTCAAACTGCCTTCTGCCTTCTCAGCTGAACAAATAGCCTGGATTTCAATTGAATCTTCGGGTTTCAGTTATGTTTTCAGTAAACTGGATTCATTCAGCACAGAGAGCCCAATCAAGCTCCCCAAAAGCCGAAAAAAGGTGAAATAAAATCAAATAATGAGAAAGTAACGATTTTTCAGGGAGTCAGAAAATTTTATAATCCGCAATCAATCACACTTGATTATGGAATAAACTCTGCTTCTTGGTGAGATTTAAATATGCAGACTCGACTGATGCTGAGTGAACGCCATGTAAATGAGCAGTCCTGTCTGCTGTCACGCCTCGAGCTTCTCCAATCACGCGCCACGTTTCTTACCTGAGATGCTCAGGTAGACAGCAGGGCTCGTCACGTTCTCTCCTGTCATCTCGTTCACCGCCTCTACATGGTAACGTCCTGCGTCCGCTGCAGTGGTTGCCAAGACGACCAGCTGATTGTCCAAAGTGATTGCTCTGTGGGGCACAAACAAGAAGACACACACAACAAAGGATTAGAAGACACAGCGACGACAAGCGAAAGCAACACAGTCCTCCGTCTGACGTCGCTCCGGCGCACGACGAGACCACAGCTCCAACTAAGACTCTGACAAGAGCACAGTATTTGGTACATGGATCATTTAGAATTCAGAAGGGGGGGGGGGGGGGCATTGAATACAATCATCAGCAAGGAAAGAGGATTCACAGAGCTTAAATAAATCTCTCCTCCTGTCTCAGATTGATATGTGGCTCATTTTGTGTCTCTTTCATTCTTTTGCCCATTCTGGTTGTGTGTGCATTGTCTTCTGCTCTTCCCTCTTTCCACTGATCCATCCTCATTTCCCCACGTACCAGCAGCAATCAATACAGCACAAACATACAGAATACACAAGCACACACAACCGCGAGCACGCAAGATCTGACGGCGTTCTCACATGAGTACACAGGGATGAGGAACAATCACTTACAAACAGACTTTGTGTTGCTGTTGCTTTTCAGGCGAGAGTAATAGGAGGAGCTGATTTTGGAGGGAGACAGTGTGGGAGGGGATAGCAGGGGGGGAGGCGAGGAGAGGGAAAAATATATTCGTAGCACTCAGATTTTCATGTGTTTGAACTTGTGTGTCTGGGAACAGATTCCGCCAGGCAGGAAGCCCAGGTGGATGTTTTAGTGATGCTGCTTGTGTCTTCACCATGTCAGTGATTGGAAATCTCCCAATATTCTAATCTGAGACACGACACTGAAATACAGTCAATATGACCAAAGGGAGAATGAAGCATATTAAAGTAAGATGATAGCCGTTTGTTCTTATAGATTCAGTCTTTCCCCTGTGGCCCCACAATACGGTTACATTTATGCCGTAGGCTGCGTGCAAATAAAGCCACCCAAGACCAACCAGTGACTTTAGGCTCAATAAATAAACAATGGAAAATAATCAATGTGCATCACCCTGGATACTGTAGATTTAAACATGTGTGTGTATGTTTGTAAGATGTGTGTATCTGTGGTTAGCAGCGCTGAATTGGCAGCGATGGGTTAGAACCAAAACCAGATCGGAACAATGCCTTAGCCCTGTGCGATATTCAGGTACAGATCAATCCACATCCAGATGTGTTGGATCACAACTTTCCAACAACAAATGCAGGTTGTGCTCCTTAGAAAATGTCAGTGGTGAGTTTGTGTATATATCTTAAATAGTGGGTTCAGTTTGGAACCTGTGCGAACATTTTGTGTGGCTTCGGCTACCGTTTCATGCTATTGCTCACTGTGGTCTTGGTAGCCTAAGTAATGAATTTGACCTACTGCTGGTGTGTTTTGACTCTTACATTGTTGTGGTCTGGGTAGACTAATGTGGGGTTTTAGGATCACTCATTTGATGTGCAGTGTTTTTTGGGTGTTCTGTCTGTCAGGTTTGCCTTTGCCCACCCTGGTTGTTTAGTCATACTGGTCTCATCACCTGCTGCATCTGCTCTATATTCACTCGAATCCACCCGTTGTTCTGATAACTAGCTCTCTCCCCCCATCCCACCCTGTATGTGTGTGTGTGTGTGTGTGTGTGTGTGTGTGTGTGTGTGTGTGTGTGTGTATGTGTGTGTGTGTGTGTGTGTGTGTGTGTGTGTGTGTGTGTGTGTGTGTTTGTCCACGTCCAGCCCATCTTTTCTCTTGTCCTGGCTGCTCGGAGTCTTTCTCCTGTTCGGTATTACCCCGTTCTGTGTCACGTTCAATCGCCTCCATGTTTGTTTGTGTTGCCTTCATGCAAATTTCCTGCCCGCATCCATACAGGAGAATGCAGGGCGTCATCTAAAAAATATTGCCATGAAGAGTGGGATTTGCAACACAACAAAATAACTGGCAGAGCATAATATGAAACGATGAACAGCCCAACAGCTGCTTACACTTTATTCAGGTGGTTGTCTCACCCTCACTGCAGTGCTAACCCTAACCCTACCCTAAGTACATGGAGGTGTTTATACGTTACATGTGACACAAATTAAGACAGGAACTACTGGTTGAACTCCAGACTGATGGCGGAGAGAAGAGAGGAGAACGTGGCGCCGTCTGACACACACTCCCACAAACAGCCACCCACACACAGACAGAATTCCTCAGGTCTAATTTTATTCAGTGTGATTTCCCAGGAGAACATCCACAAGAGCCACAGCCTCAACCCCAACACTGACACTCTATTTGTGTGTATATCTCTGTATGCGTGTGTGTTGCTGTGTGTGTCTCTGTGTGTGCATCCAACCGCATCTCACTGCCTGAAATAGAGGCTTTAACCAAACCTTTCTCCTGCTCCCCTTTACTTATTCCACAGGATAGATGCTGCTTCCTCGTTGAGGTCTATAATGCAATTTATAGCCGTTAAGCTCATTAACTGTGCTGACCAGCCCATTTTATCACATCTGTTTTACCCTGCACATGCTGATTAATAGACAATGAAGGCATGCTTCCACTTGCCTATAGTGTCTGAGGGAGGAGAGAGCCTGGGAGGTTCGAAGTTATTAACATTCAAAGTCAAAGGAGCTGTGTGGGCGGGTGTGAGAATACAGTATGACCAATTAAGATAGCATATTAACATCTGAACATTTGTCGAGTTAAAAGTATTTGTTCATGTAGTAGTTTTCCTCATTTGCATATCCAATTAACATGGACTGTTTACATGTGAAATAACTGGTGATGACAGAGGCTGATGGCTACAGCAATATGCTTCACGCATTCATTCGTTCCAAACTGGGAGGTCTCCAGCTCCATCTCCCATAAAATCTTCACATGGAACTTTCATATCGAAAAAGCAACACAGAGGGAAAGAAATTAAATTTGCCAATAAGAAGACAGGCACCGGAGATTAGAGGCCCTCAATTCATGTGAAATTCCCTTAAAAAATAATAAAATGGCCCTATTTGTTCTGAGTAGCTGGAGGCTGGTTACACAATCTCATCCTAGGAGTTACACTACAGTCAGACACACACGCAGTCATACGAAGAGGCGTGCACATGAGCTGCTTATGTGTGTCTTTTCACTCTGACTGAATAGCATTATAGTTGAGATTTAATATAGCATAAATTCAACATGCTACTTTCTGCTCTCTTTGAGTTCTACAATTAATTAAACTGGACAAAATTGTTCTGGCTTTTAATTAAAGAACAAACTCAATTGTAAAACTGAACATGACTCTGCATGCTTATGTGTGTGTGTGTGCACGCATTTGTGTGTGTGTCACAGTTTATCCCCAGGCATAAGAGGGAAATTAAAATACAGTAATCAACTTCATCCTATTCTCTTCTCCTGCTGCATTCCTCCCTGTGTCCCTCGCCCCCCTCAAATAATAAAAAAACAGCCTCTGTGACTCTTTCTCTCATATCCCATTTTCTATTCTCGCTCAGATTACAATCTGCACATTTCTTTCTTGGTTTCATCCAATTTTCTTTGCATTTTGCTTCCTCTAGCTGTCTTTCTATCACACTATCCTTTGCCCTCACTCCACACAACTGTCCTGTCTCACCTCCCCTCTCCTCCCCGCTGACTCTTTTGGACCAACGCACCAAGCCAGATTGGTCTTTCATTAAGTATCTGGCCCCAAGACTCATTTAATAAACACTCACGGGTGTCCGCACTGCAAGACTGACTGCTAAACACACACACACACACACACACACACACACACACACACACACACACACATATATATACACACATACAAATGTGCCAAGGGCTAATTAGCACACACGTCGCAGGCCAGTGGATGAGTGAGCGAGTCAGTGCATGAGTGAGTGTGTTTTTCTATATCTTCATGTGTGTGCGAGTTAGCATGTGAGTGTGCGTGTTGGGTCTGACTGGGTCTCCTGCCAACAGGGCCCTCCTCGGCCCTGCCTGCCCTCCGTCTCAATCTCCGATAGGCAACGAGCCACCTTCTTAAACCACGCTGCGTCTGACACACAGAGGCTCGGGGTGCAGGACTGCGGCGGCAGGGCAGGAAGGGGGATACTCCACTGTAAAGCGAGTCCAGGCAGCAGGCTATTTGGCAGCTTCACCCCGAAAGCAAGTGCCTGCCAACCATTCACACATTACACTGCATACATACACACACACCTTCTCCCACAGTCGGGAGCATTCACTGTTCCTTTCAGCCGTTTAAAAGCAGATGTTTGCTTTGGTGTGTAAGTCAGTGGACACATGAATTGCTTCTCTGTTGGACTGACTGACAGTTAACGTACACAGGTTCATGTCTGCTGGACGCTTTATTATGTGTGTGTCTGGGATTTTGTTATTACAAACTTAACACTGGGTTGAGGCATTCAAATTTTTTAGCTCTCAAAATTGCCTGTCAGCTTGAGTTGTGGTGTGGTGTCCTCCATCCTAAAGTAATTGGTAACTATAAAACTCAGCTGCAGAGGCTGCATTGTTGTGAATGTGGAGGGGAGGGGTGAAGCTTCTGTGCCATTTTCATCAATATACGCTATGATAGCTTCTCTTTTTGGCTTGTGTTTTGTCTTAATCTGCACAACTGCAAACAAAGACTGACATAAAACACACTCCATGAAGCCGCTGCATAAGCACTGTCATAACAAGCCATCCTTTAAAACTATTTTCTGGATTTCTTTTTCTTTCTTTCAATTTTTTTTTTTAATTGTATTGATTTACAGACCCTTAATGTGGAGGCAAATTCATTCTTGGCTTGTTTTCAACCCTACCATTCAGAAACAGACAATGCAGACTGTTTCTTGCAACCTCACTGGACTCAATGAGGATAAATGTGCAGGTCATTCATCAGGAATTGTGATAGAATTTCTGCGATAGTTGAATCTGGTTGCTTAAATTGGCCTGAGTGCACGGTGACTCAGTGTGAACACAAAGCTGGTGGTGGAGAATTTTTCTTGGATTCAAAAAGGACACACTCCCTTAGTGGACGACGTTAATGCCTCACAGACAGTCCCTGTTGTGATGCTTTGGGGTAAATTGGGCTCAAGCAGGAGCTGGAAGTCTTAGATGATATAAGGGTCCGTTCACTACTGTTATAGTAGTGAACGGGCAGAGTGAGGAAGAGAGGAAATAAACTTGGTGGTGAACAGAGAGAAAAGACAATGAAGAGAACTTAACTTTGCCAATTTCTGACAACTGTTTCATGTAGTTTTGGAAAATGTGATAGATCTGTTTTTGTAATGGGATTAAACAGTTTAACTGAGTTGAGACTGAGAGCTGGACCACTGCCAGTAGCTCTTGACATTCTGCTGCCAGTACTGTGACAGTGACTGCTTTAGTGATTTTCATGCATAGTTTGAATTAAGCTATTGTTAACACAGCCTGGGGTTGAAGATTTGTTTTACAGTATATTTGCTGAACATTTTTTAATCCTCTTGCTCAGTCAAAAAGCAACGTCTGAAATATTATCTTTAAACAGACATTTGTTTAAGTTTCTGATTGCCACAAATGTGAGGAAAATGCCTACAAGCTAAATTAAGATTTAAAGTTGGGTCAAATTATTATGTCATTCTTGCAGCTTTAAGTGTGAGGTTTGTTCTGTGTGCGACTCAAGAGGAAAGTTTCCTCTCTTAAGTCAAAAGAAGCATGGAGGGCAACACTGTGAGGCAATAATGCCAACAATTGACAACTCAACTGACATCAGTGCCTGATGCTCGAGTAGACCAAAGCGTAGTCCCACCACCAGAGTTCAAACCAGATGATTGACTCCTGGTGTTATTTTGAAATTGATTGACAGAACTTGATCGTTTCATGGTAGACAACTCATAAGTCATTAATGTTTTCTGCTGCTGTCAAGGTCTGTTTACATCAGATAGTGTTTGTGCACACAGCAGTTAAACCGGCCTTCACTTTCAAGTCTCCCAATTTGCGAAACAGAAAAAAAGCTAATCGTCTCTAATTTCAAGAACGCACCAGCTGTTTACGTGCCTAAAATGTATGTCAGTCCAAGAAGTAAAAACTGGGAGCTTCATATCGCACTTACCACAACTACTTCAACTACTATTGTAGATGGCGCTCAGCAGGGTGGTGCGGCAGTTATGGGACACTGCTAGCAGCAGCAGGGCGGTACAGCAGTGTCCCATTACTGGACTGTCATTGGCATTCCTGCTGCACGACCCATTAAGTGTGCTAAAGCACTTGTTCCAAACTTGTTCTAAATAAATCCCTCAAACACTTAGAACATAAAAAGTCTGCAACCCTTTTATCTTGTAATCAACAAGAGGGAGAAAACAAAACATCCACAAAACAACTCCACATCTCTATAATAAGCCGGCTGGCGCTGAACCAAATGAGAGGAAATAATGGAAGCAGGCTGCTGATGCATTAAAAATGTGCATCAACTATTTAGAAGGTCTGGATTGTGTCTATCTCAATCTAAGTCAAGGCCAGAACATTTTGGACTCCATTAAAGTGATAACAGGGAAAAATTCATGTCTTGCACATCCAGAGCCATACAACCAGGCCACACACTGCATGGCCAAGGTTACGTGGAAAGTATATGGACGCTTTCATTACACCCACATGCAATCGCTGAAACAATTAAGTCAATTCATGGATTTGTCAATTAACAGAAAACTACTGGGCAGCTACATGATAATCAAATCATTTCAGTCTTATTTCAAGCACAGATGTACTCTGCTTCCAGCTTCCCAATTATGAGGATGTGCTGGTTTTCTGTTTCATATAATTCATATAAACTGAAGCCTTTTGGACTGTGGCTGGAAGCATCAGTTTGCACTCACACATTGCATTTTTGTCAATAGTAGTGGGTTACTTTTCTATTTTCTGATATTGATAAACAATCTGTAGATTACTCAATAATGAAAATAACCATTAGGTGCAGCCTTAGATTACTGAACATCTCATTCCAAATCAATGGGCGTTAATGAGCTGCTAAAAAAAGCCTCCACCGTTCTAGGAGGCGTTTTTTTTTTTTGGAAGCCAGCTGCAGGGATTTGCTCCCGTTCAGCGACAGAGCAGGTGAGATGCAGGACTGATTTTGATACCGACGGGTTTACAGTTCCCACTTCATCCCAAAAGTGTTTGATGGGGTTAAGATCATGGTTCTCTGCAAGCCAGCTGTTCTGACCCCTAATTGGGAAAAGCTGGTCTTTATGGACCTCACTTTGTGGACAGTGGCACTGTCTTCCCTAATTTGTTGTCACAAGCACGATGTTGTCTAAAATGTCACAGCATAATGTAATAGTAACAATAACATTAACGGTCCAGATTTACAAAATTTACCAAAATTATTACATTTGCATTAAATATAATAAGCTATTAAGCACAGAAAACAAGCAGAGGCCCTAGTTCACACAGCAAAAGCTTCGTATTTCAGGAGTGAGACTGTTAAGACCATCATCTAATAACCAAACTGAGCACGCAACGAGATGCATGCAGTATGACTCATCGGCCGCGCTGTACATTCCCTTTGTCATCATCAGAGCTGCACATTCCAAATTTGGGGAAAAAAGTGAAACTTGTGTCCAGACAGCTCTGTTAGCATGCAGAAGTGCTCCGTGCTGCACTGCTGCTGTCTCGGCTCAATGACTGTTTCAGTTAAGTGGTGACTGTGGGCCGCATGCACCTGTGGACGCTTGAGTGAATCCAAATGTTACCTGCACTCAAAGTAACCTTAAATGCATCTTGCTGGAGCCACTTTTCCACTCAAGTACATGTTTATCTAACACAAAAAACAAACAGATCTGAGAGAATGTGTTGAAAACTAACCATCTCCTTGGGGGGAACCCTGCAGTCCCCAAAGGACTACACACTTTTGATCTTATAGCGCTCAGCCGACTCCTCTCTCCGTGTCAAAATTGTATTTCAATTTCTGTCCACACCTCATTAATAACCCATAACCCAATCTAAGGTTATTATGTGTTAATGTCTGAGATCTGCATGGTGAATCCTGATGATTTTTCCACTCAGAGAAATACAGCCTGCATATGTGACTGCACACGAGACCAATAAAGAGAGGGAGAAAGAGAGAAAAAAAGAGAGATGGTAGAGGTTACAACCGTAATGAACACTAATGTGTTTGTGAGAGATTTTAACAGCCCCGTCACTGACTCAGAAAACATTTCCCTACCTTCTGCCCTACACACTCTGCAACTCTGCGACTTGTAATTAACGCAGTGCCTAAATCACAGGCTTGCTTCCTCAATCACCTTTACAGTTCCTTCAAACGGTCAAACGGACACAGAAAGGGAGACTTTTCTGCGGTCGCTTGCCGGCTTGGCCAGTTGCCATTGCCAATAAGTCCTCCATAAAACACGCACACGCGCGACGTGCATGCCCGCGCACACATAGGCAAGTGTCCCTGTGTGCACACACAGCCTCAGGCCTGCAGTCCGAGAGTAATTGGTGTGTGTGTGTGTGTGTGTGTGTGTGTGTGTGTGTGTGTGTATATGCGAGAGAGAGAGAGAGAAAGAGCAAGAGAGTAAGAGTTAGAGAGGGCTGCTAGACAGACTGTGTTTGTTTAATGTCCCCTGGCATGGCCTGAGGGACAGGCAGAGAGAAGTGGAAAGGCAAACGGTACAGGAAAGGAAAGGAAAGCAAAGCAGGGCAAGGGTGAGGTGGAGGCAGGAAGAAAGGAGAGGAGAGAGGGATGAGGCGAGATGCTGAGTAAACAGAAGAGGGAGACTTTTCTCTCCACTCATTGTTTGTTCAGCTACAGGAGCTCCATGAGTCACTTCCTTTCTAGCTCTGCTTTACGTCTGTCTGTCTCTCTGTCATCCGTGTTCCAGTACAGCCAGTTACTCAAGTAAATGCACACAGAACAACATTTGC